>NC_089272.1:44280959-44584645 GCF_963678975.1 Dysidea avara
CTCGGACGAAAAATCTCATAATGCTAATTATTTGTATAATGGCTGGATTTGGAGGAAAAGTTGAAGAGTGATCTATGAAATGTATGAAAGTTTTTCACCACAAAAATGTTTGTATGTACAGTATCACCTGTCACTAGGGAAAGTGATGAGGTTTTTAATGCTATCAGATATCATGTTAAGGGATGCTGCTATAATGATTTAGTTAGCTGAATTTCAAAGTGACCAAGAAGTATTGTTTGGAACATGGGATGTGTCATGAATACGTTTATACACTTTTGTAGAACACTTATTTACTTCACAGATAGCATTATCCAATTACTCAAGCAGCCTCTGTGTGTGGTGCACGTGTGTGTGTGTGTGTGTGTGTGTGTATGTACAGAGGTTTGTGGAATGTTTGTAGTAAAACCGTAAAGCGCCAACCGGAAATCATGATCCATCAACTTTGTCACTATGATGTGACCACAACTTTGATACATCACATTTCTACTGACTTCCTGTATTGCAAAAATTCCACAATTCTCTGTACCTACCTATCTATGTTTGTCCGTATGCACCAAAGTGAGCAATACTGTTATAAAAGTAGCTTGCATGTATAAAGTAGCAAAAATAATAATGAAATCTGTATTAAACTCTCAAACAGCTCTGAGGTGGTTTCTTTTTGGTGGTCTGAAATACAGGGGTGGCCACTCTCCTTAGACTTGGTGAATTACCGGTTCTACAGACATTTAACAACTGAAAAAAATGGTACAGACCTTGTAGACTAGCCTATTCCTTTGAGTTGAAAGGGAGTGTCCTTACATACACAAACAATAATGAAGAGCAGCTCCGAGAGAATTAGCAGGAAAAACAAACTGTAAAACAGTTTAAAAGATAGTTCTATCTGTGCATAATAATTATGTTGTTTGATCAAAGCGGTTTGTTTAACAAGTGCTTCCTTACGTAGTAGTGCATAGCAATGTAATTGAAAAATTGCAAAAATAAAAAAAACTCAATTGAATTAATTGATGTATTGTTACAAAAAAACCAAAGCCTATTAGCTAAAATAGCAAAGCATAGTTAATTCCAGATGAGTTAGCTAGCTGCATAACGCCTGGTTTTTATAAGTAGCAAACATCAACTTGTTAAATAAAGATTTAGATTATCCTGAAATGGGCTGATGAATGGAAAATGGTACTCAACCCTCTAAAGGGTGAGCTTCTCAGAATGACTTACAGGAAACATTCAATTCTAAATCAGTATAACTTTCAAAAAGAAGTCACCCATGCTAAACACTTATGTATATAGGTGTTACAAAAAGTCGTGATCCTTCCTAATTAAAACAAAAAAAAACACAAATTACTAGCAAGCTAGGTGAACAGATCTAAGCATTTCTTCAATGTAACTCACACCTTTAATTATTATAAAGTAATGGTGAAATTTATATACTTAGCGATATTGGAAAATACAACCTTTATTTTGGCTCTGCACATGCCAGAAATATACAATATTATAGTACAGTCAATATGGCAATTCTGTGACCACTCTTTGGCTAACATGTTTTGATGATTGATTTCACTTCTTGAGGTCATTTATGGAAAATTTAGTTTCCGGGTCCCTCCCAAATAACCCGGAATTTTTTGTTATGGTGCAAAATTAAAATTGCTGTTAGTGCAACCTAAAATCAGGGTATGCTGCATGCAATAGTGCACAAAGACACTTTTTAGGATAAATAAACCTCAAGGATTCCAATTCTGGCATGCTATGGCCTTTATTTTAGACCCAATAATCAATAATAATTTAAATTGGAAGAGCAAAAAAGTGTAAAATCGAGGTAAATGCTTCAGTATATACATGTAGAAACTTGCATAAGGCAAGATGAAACCTGCACATTTGATGAGGTAGCAGTATGTGCATGATCATGCAGGAATATTGAGATTTAGTATAAATACAGAGATTTTTGAGCAACTAGTTCAGTCAATTAAAGTCATCAAATTGGGTAAGTCACCTTTCATAATACGAGAATATGCGGTACTAACTGCTATACTCCTAGCTCTCTGATCAATCGAATTTAGTGGCAAAGAAACACCAAAATGCACATTATTTTTTGCTGCTGCATCAAGAAAAGGTATGTGGACTATATGGTTATTTTGGTATTATAGCCAAGCCCATTTTGGCCATAAACATGTAGGTTGTAACAAGAATAATGGAGACAGCTGAAGTACCATGCATGCTTCAGTTTGGTGAGCTTTGTAATCCAGTCACGGATGCTATTGGTTCCATTGAGAGGTGAGAGAGTATCAGGCAAAAGGCTCTCCTCTGGAAAGGTCTTGACAAGTTTGGAAGTGTTTATGAATGCGTAGATTGGGTGTAAGATCCAGTTGGACACTTTATTCATGATTCCTGCAGATTGATACTTAGCAATACCAAGAAGCTAGAACAGGCTCAAAAGAGACAGAAGAAACATGAGGTGAATGAATGCCAGTTACAGTCTTCATCCATAGCTGAGGTTAGTTCCCAAGATGAAGCTGCAGCTGCCAGAGGCTGCAATCAAGTTTAGGGCTGATTCATGACAAAAACATAATTATGTGTTTGGTGTTGCAAACCAGAATCAGCAAAGCATCCAGAGTCAAAGCTTTTGTTGATTTCATATGATCATGCATGGGCTGCTTTCAAGAGCCACACAGTGGCCCTTGAAGATTAGAATATGTGTGACAGAATCAACTGTCTGGTTGATTCTGCAGCTAATCAGCCCTATATGCTCTTGATCATCACAAATGCTGGCTGAAGTATGTTTGGAAATTCCAGAAAATGAGCGAAGATGAAAAGCTTCCGCAAATGCAGAACAATACTTATCCGTGAGGTTCAGACTATTTTTTGACCACACGTGAAGGGTAATATCATTGATGAACATGAGTACTGTCAAAAATGAGAAGTACTCATGCTCCTCAAAGATTACCTTTCGAGTGTGGTCAAAAAACATAGTCTGAACCTCACAATAAGTATTGTTCTGCATTTGCAGAAGCTTATCATCTTCACTCATTTTCTGGAATTTCCAAACATACTTCAGCCAGCATTTGTGATGATACCTGATTTCAAGAGCATAGGGCTTATCAGCTGCAGAATCAACCAGACAGTTGATTCTGTCACACATTTTCTGATCTTCAAGGACCACTGTGTGGCTCTTGAAAGCAGCCCATGCATGGTCATATGAAATCAACAAAAGCTTTGACACTGGATGCTTTACTGATTCTGGTTTACAACACCAAACACATTTGTTTTTGTCATGAATCAGCCCTAAACTTGATTGCAGCCTCTTGGCAGCTGGAACTTTGTCTTGGGAACTAACCTCAGCTATAGATGAAGACTGTAACTGGCATTCATCCAGCTCACATTTCTTCTGTCTCTTTTGAGCCTGTTCTAGTTTCTTGGTATTGCTAAGAGTCAATCCTGAAGGAATCATGAATAAAGTGTCCAACTGGATCTTACACCCAATCTGCACATTCATGAACATTTCCAAACTTTCCAAGACCTTTCCAGAGGAGAGCCTTTTGCCTGATACTCTCTCACCTCTCAATGGAACCAATGGCATCCGTGACTGGATTACAAAGCTCACCAAACTGAAGCATGCATGGTACTTCAGCTGTCTCCATTATTCTTGTTACAACCTACATGTTTATGGCCAAAATGGGCTTGGCTATAATACCAAAATAACCATATAGTCCACATACCTTTTCTTGATGCAGCAGAAAAAAATAATGTGCTTTTCGGTGTTTCTTTGCACTAAATTCGATCGATCAGAGGGCTAGGAATATAGCATTTAGCATTTAGTATTCAATTTCAAGTTTTCTCAATAAAACTGTTGAGTCAATACAACTGTATGTGTGTGTTGCAAACTTTTGAGACATGCATTTAACATTTAATATGCTGTGATTTATAATTTGTAAAGAGGAACCAGGCCCATTTAAAAGTTTGAAAGATTCGTGAACTTTAGTTGATGAATGGTCGAACCCTGACAATCCAAGTTCATTTGGGCCCTAATTTATACTAAATCTCAATATTCCTGCATGATCATGCACATACTGCTACCTCATCAAATATGCAAGTTTCATCTTGCCTTATGCAAGTTTCTACAAGTATATACTGAAGCATTCTACCTCAATTTATGCTTTTTTCGCTCTTCCAATTTAAACTATTATTGATTATTGGGTCTAATAAAGGTCATAGCATGAAACTTATGCCAGAATCGGAATCCTTGAGGTTTATTTATCCTAAAAAGTGTCTTAATTAAATAGCTAATTGTTATTTTGTACTTAATCTTGTTTTGTGATCTGTCATACAGTAGCTATATATACAGCAATTATCAAGACAAACAATATACAGTGCAGATAATTTGAACACAATTTTGCAAACCTTAATCATGTTCATAATAATTATATGGTTACTGATAATCACAGTGTTTATAGCAGTGGCGGATCCAGGGGGGTACAGGGGCACGTGCCCCCCCTCCCTTAAAAAAATGTATATAAGATCGAGATACTCTAATAGAGCAGTCAATCACTCTAATAAAGCAGTCACAGTGTTCATGGGAAAGTGTAGCTTACTTAGGAAGCTATAAATAGGATTTTATTTTACTTAACATACGTGATATAATATATTTGGTAAAGGATAACTAGCTATTATTGTTGTGACCTTTTTTTTTTTTTTTTGCTCTTCAACTTTTTTTCAGCAAGGTGCCCCCCTCTTTCCAGACTCTGGATCCGCCCCTGTATAGAATATTCAGCATACAAGTTTGCATGCAACAGTCATATTGATCTACACACATGCATATTATAGGTACATCACTCTATAATTATGCTCATGTACGTATGTTATAGGCTCACCATCACTCATCAACATCACAGTGGAGGATACTGGCACCACCTTCATCACTATATCATGGATCAGTACATCAGTTGGTAGTGTGACTTATACTATATCATTATCATCTTCAACTGGTGATGTGATAATGTCACACATCACTAATGATACTCAGTACACTATTAATGGACTAACCACTAATACATCATATAGGATCAGTGTTGTTCCTAGTGTGGGAATGTGTCAGGGAGAAGGAAAAGAAGTGATGGTGAATACAACCAGAGTGTCACCTAGTATAACCATAGGTAAGCTATAACTATATTTATACACTTGTAGGTTGATAAAAGATGGTTAATAATAAAATTAGTACCCGGTATGCTGTTAGCTTTCTGATCCAACAATTATTCAGTATCTCTAGTGTAAGTACATAGCTATCATACATGCGTACTACACAACAGCCACTACTATTTTTTGCTATGCATACATAGCTAAGTACGTCTATGATAATCACTGCTTGAAGTATCTTAGTTTACTACAGTGGTATATCCCCAGTATATGGAACAGTTAATTGTTTGTTATTTTAGTAGTTTTTCAGTAATTTAAAACCTACATCCACTGATGTTTACTGAGAGTTTAAAACTTAGTAAAACAATTATGTTCCACAGGGGCGTAGGGAGGGGGTTCCGGGGGGTTCAGGACCCCCCTATAAAATTTAGACTTCTGCAAGCAGGATCCTAACACACCATTTAGTGTGACAGGACAAAATGAGTGAGCAATTAAATATAGTGTAATGGCACAGCACAACAATTGATAAAACTTACATTCATCTCTCAGGGAAGGATTTACAGAGGTAACATGAGCCCTCTTCAAAACTTGTTAAAAGATCGATATACTCTAATAAAGCAGTCAGGTATAATATACTCTAATAGAGCAGTCAGGCATACTCTAATAGAACATGCATGTAAATATCCATGTCCAAATTATGAAGTTTTTCAGACATTCCAACATTAAATGCAAAACTTAGCATGACCTTATACTGCTATAGCTTTGGTGTGCAGTGTTTAAAGATATAGAGCTCCAGTAATTTATCACTTGTGTTATGCAAAATGAATTCATGCTATGCATATTTGTATAGTTATATTGTCTTGATTGTCATTTGTATCAGTGGATTCATGGCTCCTATACCACAGTGAGATATAACCATCACTTACAGATTACTATATGTGTCTCTGTGTTATGCTGTATGTTTCCACTAGGTGACTTTATCTAGTACTACCTTCATCCCAGGGGCACTTAATGCATCATAATTAATGTACTTTTTGCATGAAATATAGTAATTTGCTGAGTTTTGATTTATTAAAATATTGAAAGTCTCTCAGCGGCTGGGGGCTGTGCCCCCAGACCCCCTGCTTCTAGTAACTCAATGCTGCTGCTGGAACCCCCCTTCAAAAAATCCTGGCTACGCCCCTGTTCCATGTACTTAAAGTTACTGACATTTTGCTATCAGTATAACTGGGTACAACTACAGTAAAGTAGCTTAACAAATTAGTAAACTTAGAACCTTCAAGCAGTGAATTTCAGTCTTAAATAAGTCTCACCAACCAGCCCATGCATTTTTTCCAATCATACTCATTAGTTATTTGTACACTATTAGTTTTTACAGTATCTCACTCACTTGCAAAATAGACACCTTTTTCCATCATTACATGGTAAACATGTACTTCAATTAATTACAAATCAAAACACACGGTAGTATGTCGTGCGGCCAAGAAAGCTGGCCACCATACTGTGATCAAGACACACATTAGTGTACTGTACGGCCAAGAAAGCTGGTGACCACACCGTGAGTTCAAGACACACAGTGTCGTGCGACCAAGAAAGCTGGCGACCACACCGTGAGTATATTTACAGGAAGAAAGAAAACAGCTTTTTCATGTGTGAATACCTCCATGGCCCCTTCTCCAAAGCACACCATTTTTGCATTATAGCTGTCCCCCAAGTAGGGTACGCCACACAGAAAATTTGATTAAATTCGCAAAGCCATTTGCGAGATATGGGCGTTCAAAATTTCATCTTAATTTCTTCGTTTTTTTCCTTCTTCTTATGCCGTACGGGGGCTTCGATTTATTTTCGCACACTTAGCAAAAATTGCTGTAAAATGCAAATGTGTAACTCGATTGCCATGGTCTTTGGCACAAATGAAGAGTGTGTAACGGTGGATTCACGTACTCAGTTTGTCGTGAATCTGAGTAATATTCAAGGAGTTATGAGCATTTATTCATGTAAAAAAGATCAAACTTCTGTCACGGCTATAGGGTAAACCAAGTATAGAAATAACTTGAAAATTGGTGTATAGATAGGCTGATCATCATAGCAGTGCCTTTTAATAGTTTGAATAGCAATAGAGTTACAGCAACAAAGCTATAAAGCAAAAACTAAGCATGTGTAAAATCTCGGGATCGAGATACTCTAATAGAACAGTCACCGCAGGGTTAAAACAAGTGTGCAAAAAATGTTGAAAAAAGCTTACCAGAGTTTGAACCAGGGACCTCCATACCTAACACCTACATCCTTAACCACTAAACCACTGCTACCTTCGCTGATCACCTCACTTAATTTCTGCTTTATAAATGAAATTTTTATTTGAAATCTGCTCATAATCAAACAATTGTAATTTCATAGATCTACAAATAGAAGTACTAGAACATTCTATGTATGTTCTATTAGAAGTCCTCAAAAAAATGTGCACTCTATTAGAGTATTATTATTATTATTACTAGGACCGCATCACATACAACCAAGTACATACACCAACGTGCCAGCCCCCTGGTGAGGTTATTAGGTGGTGAAGGCACGATCCCCAAATCAACTCAATATGTCACAGTAGTGACAGATACAACACAATAGTGGCATCGTAACTAAAGGCCACCAGTAGCTAAGTGCCAGTACATCATTGGTGTGGTAATGGCACAGTGATGTGTACACAGTATATGCATACGCAACCTACAGGAGATGCACAATACTGTAGGAGTATACAAGCCAGGTGAACCAGATAAAGGAAGACAGCCAAGCCAGCCAGAGCCTAGTAAGCTAGGTAAAGGCAAAATGTACAATAATACAAGAAACATTTAAAACATACCACGCTCTTACAATACATTAGTACAAACAGACAACCAAACCAACCAGAGCCTAGCAAGCCAGAAAATATAGTAAAATACAAGACATATGTACATTAAAATACAAACAAACATACCTGTCCTTGTGCAGCTGGCATGTCAAACCTATTCAGGTGTCCTGCAGCCATAGATACACGGAGCGCATCCACTGGCAGCTGGCATGGCAACTTGAGACTTAGTGTGCCAGCTAGCAACACTTTCAAACACAATTGAACAGTAGTTCGCTCGTCTAAATAGCCATTTGAATCTGCTCGATTAGTAGTGGGTATATCACGTGCTGTTTTGATCGGCGAGAATTGTCATACGTTTCTATCACCCCCATGGAAACATTCACCCATTATACGATTATCTCTTCATACAACATGGATTCTATTCCCGGTGAGTGCGAAGCCTTAGGCCTTGTAGTTTTCTCAAACATTATTGATTAATTATTATTTATTTCATTCATTATTAATGACATAATTTTAACCGCGTTTCGTATTATTCTTAGTACTTGGTTGTATAATTATTACTAGGATCACGTCACATACAACCAAGTACATACACCAACGTGACAGCCCCCTGGTGAGGCTATTAGGTGGTGAAGGCACAATCACCAAATCAACTCAATATGTCACGGTAGTGACAGATACAAAACAATAGTGGCATCGTAACTAAAGGCCACCAGTAGCTAAGTGCCAGTACATCATTGGTGTGGTAATGGCACAGTGATGTGTACACAGTATATGCATACAAAACCTACAGGAGATGCACAATACTATAGGAGTATACAAGCCAGGTGAACCAGATAAAGGAAGACAGCCAAGCCAGCCGGAGCCTAGTAAGCTAGGTAAAGGAAAAACGTACAAAAATACAAGAAAACATTTAAAACATACCACACTCCAGGGGCGTAGCCAGCCAATATTTGATGATTGGGCATAACATCAACTTAACTACACACACAAGAAACACGCTCACTTTCATGTGAGACATTATCAAAGAAAAATATAAAAGTGTATGCACACAAGGCCTACAGCTACCTATACTAGTGTAAATAAATGCTGCTTGCATGCATGCAAACATTTACTAGCTACATGCTATCTATTAAACTTGTAGGGCAAGCATCCACTGACGATCGCCGTAGCTGAGTATCACGTGACATCAAACTGCTGAACCTACAAGAACCAACAGTGTAAACAGTTCATCACATATTTATCACAATCAACTGGCAGTATAGTTTACAGACCAACCACCATAGCGATATGAAATGCTTTTTCAATTAAACGCCACATGGTCCCAAATGAAGGCCGGGGGCGCTAATTTATGAACTATAACACAAATATCAGCATGCCAAGAAAGCTTCGCCCCAGACTTACAGCAGCCAATGTACACTGATTTTGTATGAATCTGGTGTAAACCACAACTCGGTTAATCAGCACAATTTGTGCACGTGACGCTTTATAATGACTTGACCTCCAGCTCCACTTGCATGTGCTATTATAATATCTAGAAGAGTCACGTTTTCCTGTTTTCTTTCATCAGCAGTAAGGTAGGCTATACGGCACTTTCCTTATCAAAAAAAATATGCTTGACAAATCCACTGAAACGAAATCTTTTACTGCCAGCACCATCCACACTAAATCCTACTGACGATTATCACTCACTGTGACTCAGAAATACAGTACCACGACTGTAGTGTACCACGCTTTGACTCCATTTTAAATTTAAACCGCACCAAGGAGCGTGGCACGTGCGCCTTTTATAGGGACTTCCTAAGGGATTTTCCGAGTAATTGATCACGTGATATACCATCTATCTCGATCCCTGCTGAAGTCATGGTTCAAGAAATGAGGTACATGTTTACGCTTTAAAGTATCAAAGTAGGGTGGTTTTGTGTGCTGCTGTGAATCCTCGCGTGAATCTTAAGCTACTTGTGATGGTTGGGCAAAAGTTTGTGATGGTTGGGCAAGAAACTGTGATGGTTGGGCAAATGCCCGCCCATGCCCACCCTTGGCTACGCCACTGCCACACTCTTTACAATACATTAGTACAAACAGACAACCAAACCAACCAGAACCTAGCAAGCCAGAAAAAATATAAAATACAAGACATATGTACATTTCAATACAAACAAACATACCTGTCCTCGTGCAGCTGGCATGTCAAACCTATTCAGGTGTCCTGCAGCCATATACACGGAGCGCATCCACTGGCAGCTGGCATGGCGACTTGAGACTTAGTGTGCCAGCTAGCAACACTTTCAAACACAATTGAACTGCAATTCGCTCATCTAAATAGCCATTTGAATCTGCTCGATTGGTAGTGGGTATATCACGTGCTGTTTTGATCGGCATTAAATAGAATTGTCGTACGTTTCTATCACCTCCACGGAAACATTCACCCATTATATGATTATCTCTTCATACAACATGGATTCTATTCCCGGTGAGTGCGAAGCCTTAGGCCTTGTAGTTTTTTCAAACATTATTAATTTTATTAATTATTATTTATTTATTAATGACGTAATATTTTAACCGCGTTTCGTATTATTCGTAGTACTTGGTTGTATAAATGGAGGTTAATAGCTTAACTGTGGTTAGCACAAAAAGAATCACGCATGCCTCCAGCCAGTTACGCACGTGATGCAGAAGGCACCATTTGTTGGCTCGTGTGATCGAACTTCAACTCGTCGTGCGTAAAAGTGCGAGACGGAGAGCAATGATATTTCATCTCTACCTCAAACGGAATGATATCGTGATGAATAATAGGGTATCAACTTCTACTTTTACCCCGCGAACCACAGTGATAACCGTCAGAATGTGACCAGGAAGATTCTCAAGAAAGTTTCCGGCACTAATTTGATCAATAGTGCTCTAGCCGCGGTGGCACACACAGATCACAACTGATTGTATCGGTAGATGCTCCAGTATCGTCTCGCCGAGTGAGTTATCACCTACCACCGGAAGTCCCCACTAACCAGTCATCGATTTTATACTCATTCTCCTCCCTTCACACAGGAAGGGAGTGAAATATAGTACATCCTGGAGGTAGGCGTAGAGGGTACCTGGCCTTTTTAGGGTAAGGTTGTAGGAATTTTCTTTTGAAAGGAATTTATGGATTGGTTGACCACAAATTAAACTGGTTGGATCCCACATTTTAAAGTATAGCCCCTAGGAGGGAGGGAAAAGGGGAATGATAGCTAGGCCTGGTTCAGTTGAGGACAGGTGGATTGGCAGCTACATCAGTAGCACTCAAACATCAGCTACGTCAGTAGCAGTCACATCAGCTATGTCGGTAGCACTCACATCAGCTACGTCGGTAGCACTCACATCAGCTACGTCGGTAGCACTCACATCAGCTACGTCGGTAGCACTCACATCAGCTACGTCGGTAGCACTCACATCAGCTACGTCGGTAGCACTCACATCAGCTACGTCGGTAGCACTCACATCAGCTACGTCGGTAGCACTCACATCAGCTACGTCGGTAGCACTTACATCAGCTACGTCGGTAGCACTCACACCAGCTAAGTCGGTAGCACTCACATCAGCTACGTCGGTAGCACTCACATCAGCTACGTCGGTAGCACTCACATCAGCTACGTCGGTAGCACTCACATCAGCTACGTCGGTAGCACTCACATCAGCTACGTCGGTAGCACTCAAACATCAGCTACTTCAGTAGCACTCACATCAGCTACATCAGTAGCACTCAAACATCAGCTACGTCGGTAGCACTCAAACATTAGCTACGTCGGTAGCACTCACATAGCTACGTTGGTAGCACTCAAACATCAGCTACTTCAGTAGCACTCACATCAACTACATCAGTAGCACTCAAACATCAGCTATGTCGGTAGCACTCACATCAGCTACGTTGGTAGCACTCGAACATCAGCTACTTCAGTAGCACTCGCATCAGCTACATCGGTAACACTCAAACATCAGCTACGTCGGTAGCACTCAAACACCAGCTACGTCGGTAGCACTCAAACATCAGCTACGTCGGTAGCACTCAAACATCAGCTACGTCGGTAGCACTCAAACATCAGCTACTTCAGTAGCACTCAAACATCAGCTACGTTGGCAGCACTCAAACACCAGCTACGTCGGTAGCACTCAAACATCAGCTACGTCAGTAGCACTCACATCAGCTACGTTGGTAGCACTCAAACATCAGCTACACTAATTGGTAGTAGCACTCAAACATCAGCTACATTGGCAGCACTCACACATGAGCTACATCGGTAGGACTCTCACATGAGCTATGTCAATAGTACTCGAACATGAGCTACATCAGTAGTACTCAAACCTGAGCTACATCAGTAGCACTCAATATGTCATTAACACCTAGACTTGAGCTGTCAGTAGCATTCAATTTGTTATTAACACCCAGACACGATCTGTCAGTAGCACTCAGACATGAACTATGTCGGTAGCACTCAAATGAGGTAAGTTGGTACTCAAACATCAGCTACATCTCACAATGTGAGCCATGTTGGTAGCAGTCACACATGAGCTACAACGGTAGCACTCAAACATGAGCTACATTGGTAGCACTCAGTCAAACACTAGCTATGTTGCAAACATGAGCTATGTCAGTAGCAGTCAAACATGAGCTACATCGGTAGTACCCAAACCTGAGTTACATCAGCAGCACTCAATATGTCAGTAACACCCAGACATGAACTACATCACTAGTAGCCAGACACGTATAGCACCCAGAGATGAGCTATGTTGGTAGCACTCTAATGAAGTAAGTTGGTACTGAAACATGAGCTACATCTCACAGTATGAGCTATGTCAGTAGCATTTAAACATGTGCTATGTCAGTAGCACTCAAACTGAACTACTATACATCAGTAGCACTCAGACATAAGCTACATTGGTAATACCCAGACAGGAGCTACGTCGGTAGCACCCATACATGAGCTACATCGGTAGCACTCAAATGTGGTAAGTTAAAAGCATTTACACATGAGCTATGTCGGTAGCACTCAAACATGAGTCACAACTCTAGAAAAATACATTGGTAGCAGTCACATATGAACTACATTGGTAGCACTCAAACATGAAGTACGTCGGTAATAACCTGAGTGACATCGGTAGCACTCAATATGTCAGTAACACCCAGACATGAGCTGTCAGTAGCACCCAGACATGAGCTACATCAGTAGCTGTAGCCAGGCATGAGCTATGTTGGTAGCACTCAAGTTGGTACTCAAACAGGAGCTACATCTCACAACAGGAGCCATGTCGGTAGCACTCACACAGCATAAGCTACGCCGGTAGCACTCAAACATGAGCTACATTGGTAGCACTCACACATAAGCTATGTCAGCAGCACCGAAACATGAGTTAAGACGGTATAGCACTCAAACGAGCTATGTCAGCAGTTCTCAAACATGATCATGAGCTACATTGGTAGTACCCAAATCTGAGTTACATCGGTAGCACTCAATATGTTGGTAACACCCAAAATGAGCTGTCAGTTGCACTCAGACATGAGCTACATCACTAGTAGCCAGACATGAGCAGCTATAACACCCAGAAATGAGCTATGTTGCTAGCACCCAAATGAGGTAAGTTAGTACTCAAACATGAGTCTACATCTCACAATACGAGCTATGTCGGTAGCACGTAAACACGAACTACTATACGTCGGTAGCACTCAGGCATGAGCTACATTGGTAGTGCCCAGACATGAGCTACATTGGTAGCACCCATACACGAGCTACAGTACATCGGTAGCACCCATAATTAATGTGGTAAGTTAAAAGCTTTCACACATGAGCTATGTCGGTAGCATTCAAACATGAGTTACAACAGTAGAACTCCACCATAAACATATTGGTAGCACTCAAGCATGAACTACATCAGTAGCACTCAAAACATGAGCTACATTGCAAACACTCAAGAGTGAGTAGCACTCAATTATGAGCTACATCAGTAGCACTTAAAAGAGGTAGCTGGTAGCATTCAAACACGAGCTATGTCAGTAGCAAGCAAACATGAGCTACAAACATCAGTAGCACTCAGTATCAGACATGAGCTATCTCGGTAGCACATAAACACGAGCAGTCAGTAGTACTCAAACATTAGCTATATCAATAGCACTCAGACAGGAGCTATGTCAGTAGCACTCAAAAGAGGTAATTATACAAGTCGGTAACACGGGCTACTAAACTCAGACATGAGCTATGTTGGTAGCACTCAAACACAAACATGAGCTACATCAGCAGTACTCAAACATGAGCTACATCAGTAGCATGCAAACATGAGCTACGAACATCAGTAGCACTCAATTTCAGACATAAGCTATGTTTGGTAACACTCAAACATGAGCTATATTAGTAGCACTCGTACATGAGCTACTTGGTACATAGCACTCAAAAGAGGTAAGCTGGTAACATGAGCTATATCAGTAGCACTCAGACATGAGCTGTGTTGGTAGCACTCAAACATGATCTACGTCCATGTAACACTCAAACGTGGGCTATGTCAGTAACACTCAAACATGAGCTATATCATTAGCATTATGTGGACATGATCATGAGCCATGTTGGTAGTACTCAAACATGCTTACATGAGCTACATCGCTGATGCTCAAACAGAAACTACATTGGTAACACTCAGACATGAGCTATATTGATAGTATCCAGACAGGAGCTCCCAGACATGAGCTATGTAAGTCTGTAGCACTCAAATGAGGTAAGCTAGTAGCACTCAAACACGAGCTGCACCAGACATGAACTACATTAGTTGCAGCCATACATGAGCTATGTCAGTAGCACTCAGATGAGGTAAGTTGGCAGCTCTCAAACATGAGTGATGTCAGTAGCAATCACACATGAGCTACGCCAGTAACACTCAAACGTGAGTTATGTCGATAGCACTCAACCATGAGCTACATCAGTAAACGTGGGCTACATCCATAGTACTCAAACATGGGCTACATTGGTAGCTCTCAAACATGAATGATGCAACATCAATTCTAGTAAAATTAATGTGATAACTATGTTGGTATCACAGTACAATCATGCATACATCAGCTACCTGACTATCAATCACAGTGAATGTGACCTCTTGTCATCACACATTTACACGACAGCTATACTGCATGCATCAGCTGTAGTTGCTACGTCAACAACACTGTACAGTCATTACATTGCTAGTTTCTGACTACATCAGTGGTAAAAAAAAAAAAAAAAAAATGAAAAATGGGACAGCCATAGTACTGCTATACATTATTACAAAATGATGCAGTCATGCGAAAATCATGATGCAGTCATGCGAAAATCATGATGCAGTCATGCGAAAATCATGATGCAGTCATGCGAAAATCTGCACTGTAGCAACAGCCACACATCAGCTATATTGTTACATAGGAACATGTCACAGCGGAGGTGGTAGAAACTTCAGCAGGGCAGCTACATATCAGCTATATCATCACCTGACTGCATCATGATCAGGACAGCTACACCAGTAGCACTGTACAGTCTATACTGTTAGCATCAGACTATATCAATCACAATGGAGGTAGCAGAAATATCACCAGTGTAACCACACACACTCACTACATCAATTGCAGCTTCAGTGGACACGACAGCTACATCAGTAGCACTGTGCAGTCACATATATCAGGTATATTGTTACATCTGACCGCATCAATTGTAGTAGATGTGAAATCTGGCTTTGTCACGATCCTACATCCACACATCAGATAGATTGCTACGAATAATGTACAGCAGAAGTGTCAGGAATTTCAACTGCATACTGAAAACACCTGACGCATTAGTTGCAGACGTAACAGCCATGCCAGGATAGATAATCCTGACCACATCACAATTGCGGCTACACATTAGTTGCGTTATTTGTACCTGCACCATCGACAGATCTTACAGATAGTAACAGCACAGGGCAGCTATGAGCTTTCTCACCTGACTGCATCACTATCACTCAGTATCAGTCACAGTGGGTGAGACAACTATGTCAGTAATGCAGTACAGTGGCCATAGCAATCACATGAGGTTGGGCTTTGGTCTCTGCAAAATCTTACATACTTAGCATGTCCAACCATGTGCTCTAAAGACTCCTCTTTACCCACACTGATCATAAAGGTCTAGTTCCTGCATCAGCTATAACGATAGCACCTGACAGTGTCATTTGCAGTATATTTGACAGTTATACAGTGGTATAGCACAGTTCACTACAGATATGTATCAGCTATACATGACAACATCGATGGCAGTAAACAAAATGGCTATACAGTAGCATATCAGTTACTGCACTTAACTGAATGACAGGACGGCTACATTTGTAGCATGGTACAGCGACACCTCAGCTAATCACTACCACTAAATGGCAGGACTTGCAGCAGCTGTGACCACAGTTTAAGCACGCTTCAGCTACACTGAGAGCATATGACTATACCTGCTAAGTGACCAGCACAGTGTAGTCAGTCATCAACTTGAGCGTTAGCACCAGACTATATTATTTGCTGTAGCTAGATGTGGCAACGATGTTCAGTAGCACATGTACAGTACACACATATCAGCTAAATCAATAACCAATAATCAAGATGACCAGCTGCGACTAGTACAGCTCACTTGCTGGGAACACCTTGACTAGAACTCCTAGCAATCAAAAAAGAAAAACAAACAAAAAACAGACTAGAATATTCTATATCCAGCTAGTCAGGATGTGACAGATAAGCAGCACACTATAACAGCTATGGTGACCACCGAACAAAGCAACTGAGTGAGTCTAGATCTAGTAACACTACTTCAGGCAACAAGACAAAGTTGTACTAAGGTATTTGATCATTACCACATGCCAGCGGTATCATGCACTAGTTTATTGAAATCACACCAGGCATGGTTAACACACATACTTACACTATAAATAGAGATGTGAGATTGCCCTAAGCAGTATCAGATTAGTGACACATAGACACATCAGACTGGGCTGTGCCTCAATTCTCCGGATACGGGGAACACGTCAATTATGATTGTGTCAAGAGTGCACAAATAGGTGAGCCAATATTACTCACTATGACTGCACTGCGAGCTGGAGACAGAGCGCAACTGCACATCAGCTAGGTCATCACATGACTACAGTGCTAAAATCCAACAGGCCATGCAGCCACTAAAACGCACTTGCATACACACGTACATGATAGATTAATAACAAGCTATAGCTACGGCTACTGATACTGCCAACTTTGCACCACGCAGGTGACACACCTATAGCAAGCAGTCTTAACATAAGTCATAACTATGACCATAAAACTTCAATCAAACAAAGGCTGTAGTGTCACGCAGCTAAGTATCGATGAAGCTGGGGTAGTCCGCTGACAGCAGATTGCTCGCCAGACCAGGGCATGGCACTGATACAACATCACTCACTTAACGTTTTGAAATATATTCCTTTCCATACCGGCCAGTATCAACAACCAATAGCAATTTGCAGCTCCTAAACTGCGCTGCTGGCACGGTTTACAGAGGTGGCCAGGTAGCCATGAATAGGCAGACACACGTGCTAACCCTATGGCGCTAACGCTTAACAGTGCCTATCAAAGGCGACAGGACCTCATCTGGGCGATAGGAAAACCAAGCTCAAACAAGATGATCATTTTTGACAAGGTTTAAACTACTCCAACTAGCCACTTAGAACCCCCTGCTACCCCATTATGGGCTTTCTTTGGGCTATGGAACTCTCGTCCAGATAGGCTCGAGTTAGCTGCAGGGGCCAAAAATCCTACATCGAGCCATACAGATTACAACAAAGGCTCGAAAACGCAATAGCAGCTACGTGCTTGTCACCGACCTGCGTTGAGAGGGGATCACTTGCACCTGATCACGTGATTAAACAACCTGACCACCTGCCAAAAAATATAGTTAATAGTGATACTACCAGCATCTACTAAATGTAATTCGATGAATACTTAATACCACCAACAACCACAATACGTGATTCGATAAATATGTGCTAATTAGCACTTTACAGTGATCAGCACTGAAGGTCTGACAGCAACATGTGCTGCAGCCTTAGGATTACCTAACCTAATTTCAAGGACTTAGACCTAATGACTTGACTTAATGACTGATGAGGTGTAACAGAAAAGGGGCCAAGGTAAGGAAAAAAATCCCATATTACAATAATATTATCAAATATTGAATTAAATCATGCAATGAAAAATTATGAAATACATTTATAAGTCTGTCTTCAATAATCATCATTGTATCTACATAAAAGAAGAAATGTGAGTGAAAATAAAACCTCAAAGTCAGCCATAGGCTGGTTTTGGGGCCTTATAAAATATAAAAAGGAGTGAAATCCACACAAAAACAGCCAAGCTGTGAAAAATGGTGCGGCCTTAAAAGCCTGGGTGAAAAAGTTGTGAAATCAAAGGTGGCGGCCAAGAAATGGCTGCAATGATGTTTATGCTAAAAAATTTAATGAACATGGCTGTATGCATTGTTAAAATTAATTAGCATTACAGTAACATCATTGCAGCCATTTCTTGGCTGCCACCTTTGATTTCACAACTTTTTTCACCCAGGCATTTTAAGGCCGCACCATTTTTTCACAGCTTGGCTGTTTTTGTGTGGATATTATTATCTGTTACAAATGTTCTTTCTGTACAGCTCAAATTTCCAGAAGCAAGTCAATTGTTTTACAAGTGACCACTTCAATTAAAGGTTTGATAATTCTAATATACTTACAAATTATACATGTAGCTGCTGTCTAAATGTTAAGTCTAAATGTTTAAGCTACAGTAAATGGTATACTTAGTAGCATTAACTGTATAAATTAATGTTATGTCATATGTAACAACTTGTGTGTGTGCGTGTGCATGTGTGTGTGTGTGTGTGTGTGTGCGTGTGTGTGTGTGTGTGCGTGTGTGTGTGTGTGCGTGTGTGCGTGCATGTGTGTGTGTGTGTGCGTGCGTGTGTGTGTGTGTGCGTGCGTGTGTGTGTGTGCGTGCGTGCGTGTGTGTGCGTGTGTGCGTGCTTGTGTGTGTGTGTGTGCGTGTGTGTGTGTGTGTGTGTGTATGTGTGTGTGTGTGTGTGTGTGTGTATGTGTGTGTGTGTGTGTGTGTGTGTGCATACATGAACCACCTAATAGCATAGGCAATAGTTCTATTCTATTAGTGATGGACACACCATAACTACAATTCATACACTCATAACTAAAAGGTGTACTAACCATGTCACTATATGTATCACTAATAGATGATGACAGTAAATCAGATGATGATGGGAACACAACTTTGATCATTGTATTCACTATTATCATTGTCCTCCTCATAATATCATTAGTTATAACTGTTGGCATTATTATTTGGTTGTGTGTGGAACGTTATCACAAACTGAAGCACATCAATTGCGGTAAGATATATAAACACAAGTAAACAATTATCCTGACTTTTGTGTCTACTAGAAATTAAAACTCCTGTGAACCAGCAGCAGTTAAACACAGACACAATCAAGATGCAGTCATCTCCAGCTTATGTTCCAGTAGGTCCAGACAATGGTCCAACTTCTTCCATGGTACCACAATATGATACTGTACAAGTTCCTTCTGATCATCAAGATGTACCAATGATGGCTAATCCAGCTTACCTGACCCATAAGAACATCTGATGTGTTACCGCAATGAAACACATGTACCCAGTACATCACACCTTTCACAAAATGTAATGTGCCACCTTATTGTATGTGTATGCATGCACAGCTTGTGTACTTATGAGACTGACATGTAGTAGTTATTATATATATAGATGGTGTTCTGATCATTACAATAAAAGCATATCATCAGTGATTGTCACAGTGATAAGTCAACACATTTCCTTTGTGTAATTATACTGTACAGTACACAGTATCATCACATCAGTCAACTAAGTTTACCATTGAAATTTCATGGCCAACTACAGGGGTATAATGCTCATTGGGGTTTAGCTGTAGCTACTAGTCTTGTACAGATATAATTTTATGTAGAGAGGTATTTACTATTCAGCACATGCTTTTTGTGAGATTGATACTGGAGATGAATATACTCTAATAGAACAGTCAAGTCCTCATTCTATAGCCAGTTTTGTTAAGGTGAAAGTGTTTTATGAATGTGTAAGTACTTTTAGAAATGCATCATACTACATCAATATGACAACATACATGCTTGGACTACAGTACCTTAGATGTTAAAATGAATATGCCTTGTTCATTAGAGAGCACAGTGGTATGTACATGCAAACTTCAAGAAGGCATAATAAACTGGTGGGATACAATGATTCATTATAATAGAAGTATTGATAGTATACTTATAGTATGGGTGTTGGAATGTAATATATTCACATATACAGCTATTATCATAACACAATTCCTTTAAGGCCTTGTAACTACCGCCTTCTGATAGTCTATTTTTTATAATGTTTGTAACAAAACAATTCATATAGTGGTTCATGCCACTAGCTATTATGTTTACATTTCAAGGGTGAATTTAGAGGGTGCTTGGGTGAATAATTTCTGTACAACATTTATGTACTACACTTGTAATTACATTTCAAGTATAGTGAATGAAAAGACAGAAAGAGCAAGGAGAATGGCTAATTTCATACTAAGTAACAATAAGGGGTGTTAAATTTTTATTTTAGTTGTAAGGATTAAATTAAAGATGATGGCTAAAATTGTTGTAGACCTTCAGTGCTTGTCAATGAATAACAATACTCTAACAGAATAGTCAATTATTGTAATAGAATCAGAGCATTCAAAAAAAGATTTCAATGGAAATATCCTAAAGCTTTCAATGTGGCTTCATTTTACTATGATACAAGAAGCTATGATGCTGTATGATGTGGAAACGTGTGAATTGGTACAGAAGCCTATGTGTGGTTTAGAAAGTATGTACTCTGGATATTGTGCAATACTTAATTGAATACCTTATACTGTTAACCAAAGTGGTCTATTCAAAAACAACTGTTAGGCTTAAATGTAAGTGGGAAATTTCAGTTTCATCTACAACTGAATTTAATGTTTGGGTTAAAATAATTCTTTCTATGACCATCAATTCTATATTGAAAATTTAGGGTTAGCTAAGGCCCCTTGAAATTGAACTTGAAATAAAACCTTAGCTCTATGTATGACTACTTTAGTATTACCACTGACTACTTTACAACTTTCCATCAACATAGCTACTGCAAGGGTGTATGCAGGAATTTTGAAAAGGGGTTTCCACTACAGCTAAGTGGCTGTTATAATATTATTAGATTGCCTGCCTGCCTGCCTGCCTTATTAGAGTATCTCAATATTTTCACCAAATTCATAATTCAGAACAATGCTATATGGGTTGCTATCATGCATGTGAGAAGTTATTATTTAAAGATTAAACCTTAAATGTGTCCTGTTCCATCAAAGATTTCTGCAGTTGCCAACAAGGGTAGATGCTTATATGAACTCCTTCTTTCCTTTTACAATAAAATTATGGAACCAACTAGATGATCATATTATCCAAGCTCCATCTCTTGATTTATTTAACAATTATATAAATTTGTAAATAAGTAGCTAACTACATATGTACGAATATACTCATGATTGAGTTTGTACATTAACAAATATATATATATATATATATATGAATGATAGATTCCAGATTCTGGAAACCTGAATTTTTTGATGTTTCAAGTAGTGTGTAAAATACAAACAGGTTTCCTGGTGGAAACCCCCTCAGTATGCCCCTGTACTGTTAATCACAATGCAAATGATGTTATTTCAATAAAATAAGTCAAAATTGTTACCAGATACTATATAGCTATAATAATGGCTTTATGATGTAATCATGAGGTACATGGCATGGGGCAGACAATAATAGTACTGAAGGTAAAGAAAATTATAACGCACGTAGTTGGCCATGGAATTTCATTCATATTATACAAAGATAGTTCAGTAGTTAGGTAGGGTGTCGGTACCAGATACCAACAACCCTTTGATGTAATTAGGGGTACATGCTCATTGAAGTTTAGCTGTACTAGTTTTGTACAGATGTGGTTTATCACAGAACAATGTAGAGTGGCATTTACTCTTTGTATCATTAAACTCATACTTTTTGTGAGATTGAGGCTGGTGATGAATAGCTATACTCTAATAGAACAGTCACCTCCTTCTAGTATTATCAGGGGCGTAGGGAGGGGGGGTTCCGAGGGGTTCAGGAACCTCCCTCTAAAATTTAGACTTCTGAGTTTACAGCATGCAGGACCCTAACATACCATTTAGTGTGGCAGGACAAAATGAGTGAGGAATATAGTGTAATGGCACAGCACAACATTTGATAAAGCTAGCATTCATCTCTCAGGGGAGGATTTACAGAGGTAACAAGTTACGTGAGCCCTCTCCAAAACTTGTTAAAAAGATCGATATACTCTAATAGAGCAGTCAGGTGTATACTCTAATAGAGCAGTCATGTATACTCTAATAAAATATGCATGTGAATATCCATATCCATATGTTAAGGAATTAGTGAAGTTTATCAGACATTCTAACATTAAATGCAAAACTGAGCATGACCTTATAGCTACAGTGTATAAAGATATAGAACTCCAATAATTTGTTATGCAAAATGAATCTACACTGTATGCTATGCATATTTTGTAGTTAATTGTAATGTTTTGATTGTAAGTCATTCTATTTGTATCAGTAGATTCATGGTTCCTATACCAGTGAGATAACTATCACTTACAGATTACTATATGTGTCTCTATGTGTTATGCTGTCTGTTTCCGCTAGGTAACTTTATCTAGTACTGTCTAGCTTCATCCCAAAGGCACATATATGTTTATAATTAATGCATAAAATATAGCAATTTGCTGAGTTTTGATTCATTAAAATATTGAAAGTCTCTCAGCGGCTGGGGGCTGCGCCCCAGACCCCTACTTCTGGTAACTCTATACTACTCTTGGAACCCCCCTTTAAAAAATCCTGGCTACGCCCCTGATTATTCTCAATCCATTAAGGTGGAAGTTATGAATGTGTACTTTTTGAAATGCATCATACTACGTACATCAGTATGACAACACTTGGACTATGGTACCTAATTAATAAGTTGTCAAAATAAATGTGCCTTGTTCATCAGAGGGCACAGTGGTATGTACAAACCTTCTAGAAAGGTATATAAACTGATGGTATGTATACCATTACAACATTGATCATACTGATCTAACGGGTGATGGAATCTGGCCATATGTTTCGTTCACATAATATATATGACTACTATTATTATAAGTGTAACACAACATTTAAAAGTGACTCTATAGATTCCTCTAGAGCATTGATGATTTAACCACTTTATTGGTAGTCTATTTTACTTTTTATAATGTTTGAAATAGTACATTACAGACAAATTTATTGTCAAAACACACTTTGCCTTTGTGAAACATCACCACATCTCGCCACAAGACTGAAGTGTATACTTATAGGATAAACTGTATAAAGGAATAGTCACCAGTGTAGGAGTAGGGAGGCCTTCTCTAAAAGCAGGAGCTTATATGCTCCTTAGAAGCTCCTTCAGCACTTCAGCACTTGTATATATGCTACTGCTAAAAGTCCAACTTTAAATTCTCCATGTGAGAATTTTAAACAGCAACCCACATGTCTAAATCAGCCACCAGCTTATTAGTCAAGACTGGCTCAGACAGTTTCATTGTAATAATATTTTCAACCATATCTATATAGTAAACTGAGCTACACAACTATGTATGATTTTTTATAAGGTCTTGTAATAAATATGCAGAACTTCACACCAAGTTATTAGGTGGGGATTTTAAGAAGTACAGATACCCACACATTTAACAAATTTATACTCAATACAGTAGTCTAAGAGTAGGCATACACATAATAATTATGGGTTGTAGCTTCATAGGCATCAGGTTCAGTGGTGATTTTCATACGTGGCTTATGATCTAAGTGTAAAATGTGACATGTCATGATTATATACGGCAAGAAAAGGACAAGTACTACTAAGTATGATAAATTTCAACTATTGTAGTACACCATAGGCATAGGAGATTTCTGTAAATGGAATGCACTTGGAGGAATAGATTTAAGGAATAATGTGACTGTTCTATTAGAGTATTTTGTAATGGGACAATCTTTGTTAAAATATTCACAAGCATTATGGTACATAAAATTTTAAGAGATCTGGGAGGGGAACTAGCCTGAAAGGTAACATAATATTACGTGTCCCCCACTACTGCTAAAATATCATGATGGTCCTGTTATTGAATAAAATACAGTACCAGTGTTCTCAATCTTATTGTACTCTAAAAATAACAGAAAGGGACTTAGAGCCTATCCAAGCTTCTGAGTTTGACTGATCATATCTCCTTATAGTTTTAACTGATCACTTTGAAAACAATAGCTGTATGCTAGCAGTGTCAGGTGACCACATTTCAAGCTGGTACCTTATTCACTAGTCAAGTCATAATTATGGGTTGCCAGGTACATGCGAATCTGGAACACGTTATATAGTACCTGTAACACAATAACTAGATACTATAGTATATGATTGTTCTATTAGAGTATATCAAGACACACGGTAGTGTGTCGTGCGGCCCAAGAAGCCGGCGCGCCACACCGTGAGTATATTGACAGGAAGAACGAAAACGTCATTTTCACACCTTTGTATCTCGGTGATCACTTATCTGATTGGAACCAAATTTGCTACACAGTTGCCCACCAGCCAAGGGAGTCTACATTCCAAATTTGAAGGAAATCGCTCCAGCCATTTCCGAGATACGAGCTGCCAAAGTTTCGTGTTTTTTTCTTCGTTTTTTTTTTTCTTCTTCTTCTTCGTCTTTTCGCACACTTGCAAAAATTGCTATAACAAGCAAACGCGTACTCCGATCGCCTTGAAATTTGGTACACAGAAAGGGAGTCCAACGGCGAATCCTAGCGTCACATTTGGTACAAATCCGATGAATGGTTCAGGAGTTATGACCGATTATTCGCGTAAAACAAGATCGATTTGTTGTCACGCCTACAGGGTAAACCGCTTCATGGAATGAGTTGAAAATTGCTATGTAGATGGAGTAACCATCGTAGGAGTGCCTTTTGGTGGTTTGAAAGGAATCTAGATAAAGACCACGGAGATATGACACAAAACCCAACCTGTGTCACAATTACGCGATCGATTTTTATGAATAAAAAAGTACTAGTTTTCACGCCTACTAGGCAAACCGCTAAGAGCAATGAGCTGAAAATCGGTGTATAGCTGGAATAATCTTCATAGAAAGTCCTTGCAGTAGTACAGAAGAATCGGGTTACAAACCACTGAGTTATGATTCGAAAGCCAACTCCGTGTAGCAAATGCGAGATCGAGATACTCTAATAGAACAGTCACCCTAATAGAGCATTCGGCTAGTTTATTTATTCCATTGTAGAATTTTATTACATCACAAGTTATTCTGTAGGGAGTTCAGCTGCAAACAGTTAATCTTATAGACAGTTCAGCAAGAAGACAATCACCATGTGGAGAGTTAAGCAAATATATCACTATAGAGATTCAGAACATTACAAGTCACACTGAAGAAAGTTCAGCTATAAACAAGTCATGCACTGTGTAGAGAATTCAGCTACAATTAAGTCACTCTCTAGAGAATTCAGTTACACAGAATTCAGCTACACACAAGTCACTGTGGAGAGAGTTCAGCTACAAACAAATTACCCTTTAGAGTGATCAGCTACAAACAAAACACTTTGCAGGGTGTTCAGCTGCAACAAATCAACCTTTAGAGCGATCAGCAATGAACAAATCAACACAAATCTACCTGTAGAGAGATAAGCTAGAAACAAATTACCCTGTAGAGAGTTCAGCTACAAAAAATCACCCTGTAGAGACATCAGCTAGAAACTAGACACAATGTAAGGAGTTCAGCTACAAGCAAATCACCCTGTAGAGAGTTCAGCTACAAACAAACCAACCTGTAGAGTGATCAGCTAAAAACAAATTACCCTGAAGAGAGGTCAGCTACAAAAAATCACCCTGTAGAGATATCAGCTAGAAACAAATCACCCTGAAGAGAGGTCAGCTACAAAAAATCATCTTGTAGAGAAATCAACTACAAACAAAACACTTTGCAGAGAGTTCAGCTACAAACAAATCAACCTTTAGAGCGATCAGCAACAAACAAATCAACCTGTAGAGAGATAAGCTAGAAACAAATCACCCTGTAGAGAGTTCAGCTAAAACAAATCAATCTGCAGAGAGATCAGCTATGTACAAATCACCTTATAGATAGTTCAGCTACAAACAAATTACCTTGTAGAGAGATCGGCTACAAACAAATCACCCTGCAGAGAGAACAGCTACACACATATCAACTTGTATAGAGATCAGCTACAAACAAATCACCCTGTAGAGAGATCAGCTACAAACTAGACACAAAGTAAGGAGTTCAGCTACAAGCAAGTTACACTGTAGAGAGTTCATCTACAAGCAAATCAACCTGCAGAGCAATCAGCTAAAAACAAATCACCCTGAAGAGAGGTCAGCTACAAAAAATCATCCTGTAGAGAGATCAGCAACAAACAAATCAACCTGTAGAGAGATAAGCTAGAAACAAATCACCCTGTAGAGAGTTCAGCTAAAACAAATCAATCTGCAGAAAGATCAGCTATGTACAAATCACCTTATAGATAGTTCAGCTACAAACAAATTACCTTGTAGAGAGATCGGCTACAAACAAATCACCCTGCAGAGAGAACAGCTACACACATATCAACTTGTATAGAGATCAGCTACAAACAAATCACCCTGTAGAGAGATCAGCTACAAACTAGACACAAAGTAAGGAGTTCAGCTACAAACAAATCACCCTGTAGAGAGATCAGCTACAAACTAGACACAAAGTAAGGAGTTCAGCTACAAGAAGTTACACTGTAGAGAGTTCATCTACAAGCAAATCAACCTGCAGAGCAATCAGCTAAAAACAAATCACCCTGAAGAGAGGTCAGCTACAAAAAATCATCCTGTAGAGAGATCAGCTAGAAACAAATCACCCTGAAGAGAGGTCAGCTACAAAAAAATCACCCTGTAGAGAGATCAGCTAGAAACAAATCACCCTGAAGAAAGGTCAGCTACAAACAAAACACTTTGCAGAGAATTCAGCTACAAACAAATCAGCTTGTAGAGAGATCAGTTACACACAAATCAACCTGTAGAGAGATAAGCTAGAAACAAATCACCCTGTAGAGAGTTCAGCTACAAGCAAAACACCCTGCAGAGAGTTCAGCAACAAAGAAACCACCATGTAGAAAGTTCAGCTGCAAACAAATCACCTTATAGAGAGTTCAGCTACAAACAAATCACCCTGTAGAGAGATCAGCTAGAAACTAGACACAATGTAAGGAGTTCAGCTACAAGCAAATCACTCTTTAGTGAGTTCAGCTACAAACAAATCAACCTGCAGTGAGATCACCTACAAAAAAGCACCTTGTACAGAGTTCAGCTACAAACAAATTACCCTGTAGAGAGATCGGCTACAAACAAATCACCCTGTAGAGAGATCAGCTAGAAACTAGACACAATGTAAGGAGTTCAGCTACAAGTAAATCACCCTGTAGAGAGTTCAGCTAAAACAAATCAACCTGCAGAGAGATCAGCTACAAATAAATCACTTTATAGACAGTTCAGCTACAAACAAATTACCTTGTAGAGAGATCGGCTGCAAATTAATCAACCTGCAGAGAGATCAGCTACACACAAATCAACTTGTAGAGAGATCAGCTACAAACAAATCACCCTGTAGAGAGATCAGCTAGAAACTAGATACAATGCAAGGAGTTCAGCTACAAGCAAAATCACCCTTTAGTGAGTTAAGCTACAAACAAATCAACCTGCAGTGAGATCACCCACAAAAACGCACTTGCACAGAGTTCAGTTACAAACAAATTACCCTGTAGAGAGATCAGGTAGAAGAATTCACCTTGTAGAGAGTTCAGCAACAAAGAAACCACCATGTAGAGAGTTCAGCTGGAAACAAATCACCTAGTAGAAAGATCAGCTAGAAGAAGTTACCTTGTAGAGAGTTCAGTTACAAAGAAACCATCATATAGAGAGTTCAGCTACAAAGAAATTACCCCGTAGAGAGTTCAGCTAGAAGAAGTCACCTTATAAAGAGTTCAGCTACAAAGAAACCATCATGTACAGAGTTCAGCTACAAAGAAACCACCTGTACAGAATTCAACTACAAACAAATCACCCTGTATAGAGATCAGCTAGAAGAAGTTACCTTGTAGATAGTTCAGCTACAACAATTCACCCTATAGAAAGATCAGCTAGAAGAAGTCACCTTGTAGAGTGTTCAGTTACAAAGAAACCATCATGTAGAGAGTTCAGCTGCAAACAAATCACTCTGTAGAGAGTTCAGCTACAAAGAAACCGCCATGTAGAGAGTTCAGCCTCATACAAACCGCCTTGTAGAGAATTCAACTACAACAAATCACCCTGTAGAGAAGAAGTTACCTTGTAGAGAGTTCAGCTACAAAGAAACCATCATGTAGGGAGTTCAGCTTCAAAGAAACCACCACGTAGAGAGTTTAGCTGCAAACAAATCACCTGTGGAGAGTTCAGCTAGAAACAAATCACCCCGTAGAGAGATCAGCTGGACGAAGTCACCTTGTAGAGAGTTCAGCTACAAAGAAACCATCATGTAGACAGTTCAGCTGCAAACAAATCACCCTGCAGAGAGTTCAGCTACAAAAAAATCACCCTGTAGAGAGTTCAGCTAGACGAAGTCACCTTATAGAGAGTTCAGCTACAAAGAAACCATCATGTAGAGAGTTCGGCTACAAAGACACCACCATGTAGACAGTTTAGCTGCAAACAAATCACCTGTAGAGAGTTCAGCTAGAAACAAAATACCCTGTAGAGAGACCAGCTAGAAGAGGTTACCTTGTAGAGAGTTCAGCTACAAAGAAACCATCCTGTATATAGTTCAGCTACATTTCAAGTCACCCAGTAGAGAGATCAACTGCAAAAAAATATCCTGTGGGGCATAATGGGCATGTAATAAATATATGTATATAATTTGTATAATTACTAATAAAATCAAAAATAATTGAAGCACTAAAATTCTTCTTTAAGTTCTTTTCTTCTTCCTGTAGTAATGAAAATAACACATGGGTTAAAAAAGCCCCAAAGCCAGCCATAGGCCGGCTTTGCAGTATACAAATACAAAAAGAAGTGATATCTAATCAAAAACAGCCAAGCTGTAAAAAAAGGTGCGGCCCCCAAAAAGGCCATGGTGAAAAAAGATGTGAAATCCAAGGTGGCGGCCAAGAAATGGCTGTGATGGTAGGTTAATGGTTACATTTTAATAACGACAATTCAGGTGAATTTTGTGCCGCTTGGTCTTGGCACCAAATTCACCTGAATTGTTGTTATTAAAATGTAACCATTAACCTACCATCACAGCCATTTCTTGGCCGCCACCTTGGATTTCACATCTTTTTTCACCATGGCCTTTTTGGGGGCCGCACCTTTTTTTACAGCTTGGCTGTTTTTGATTAGATTAACCTTTACATGAACATTATAATGATAAAAATCTCTGAATTACAGAAATTTGCAATGACAGGCTTAAATGTGTGCACTGATCTCCTTTTGTCATCTTTACCTATCATCTCAACTTCTTTGGGAAACAGACCATCAAATAAATAACTAACTAGATAATGGTGCTATGAAATGGTAGAGAAGATTACATATAGGTTATATTATAGTCATTTGCTTGCAAAAGCCCAACATGGACAAGAATTGAGAATAAAGATTATAAGCAGTAGCATAGAGGTCACAGTGTTGCAACGGCACATATTACATTTCCAGCCACATGCAGTACGCAGAAAAAACAGCAACTATAATAGATTAAAATCATATCATCATTTTAATTGTTTTATCACAGCATTTGACTGTTCTAGAGTATTTTGATTTGTGTAATATTACAACAGCTTCCTTAATAATTCTTACAACTCCTAATTGATATGTACTTAGAGTGGAGATTAGCCCTTCTCCTTGCTTTTCCTGTCAAAATTCAATTGCACACACACACACACACACACACACACACACGCACACACACACACACACACACACACACACACACACACGCACACACACACACACACACACACACCTCTACTAGTATATATTTAAAAATCTGAGGAGTCAAGGTTCGATTCTTCACCCAAGCACCCTGCCCTTGAAATGTGGACATTATACATAGTTAGTGGCATGTGGTGTGCAAGATATGTAAGTTTAGTAGTATAACTATTCATGAATCTCCAAAATTTACATACATGTATGTAGCATGTCTGTAGACTGTATATCATGCATTATAACAAAGTTATTATCTAGGAAGAAAGTTCATTATTATGTCCATAACCTATACTTTTATTTATTTGTTTATTTTTAAGGCTGTATAGCACAAGTGCTGAAAGTCTGTAGGACACCTGGTCCTACAGCCAAGAAGAAAAATCCATGACCAGATGTGGGCAGCCTTGAACCTGTAGCCATTCAATTGATATGATTTGGATAAAATTAATGCCAATCTTGAAGCCATACTGTAATTATAGACTAATTTAATAGATATATAATTTATCAACTTCCCAAATGCCATAAACAACCATAATTATTTGACAGGTTTCACACATTACCTATTTCCTTATAAAGTAAAATTAATTTTACAAAAATTACATTATCACCCTTAGAACAACATGTAATATAACTGCAATATGTATCTACAAGTCTGGTCATTTTGGATGTAAAGGGAATGTTACTCTGTACTGTAGGAGAGCAGTGCATACTTGTATATTAGTTTTGATACATATCATAGAAATCTATGGATAATAAGGTGTATTTAGTGACTTGTCTTGTTACAGCAGCATCAGCAGGTTAGTAGAAATTGGTAAAAATATGTGTGCATAAACTATGTATGTAAGTCAGTAATTCCAGTATGATTATTACTATGAATTTCATAGTGGAGTCTAGTACCATTTTCTACCTGCGTATAACAGCTTTGTTTTCTTTCTAGTGAAATTTTGTTACTTTTGAAGTATGTAAATTGTATGGAGAATTTTTAAAAGTTTCTAGAGGTTGTGTGATAATAAATTTCCCACTTATGAAATGTATCTGTAGCTCTCACTATCACTAATGGTCCACAAGACACAACAGTGTGTATCAATCAAGTGGCAAATTGTACATGTGGATTTACTGGAGCTGATCCTAACTTTGTGGTACCAGATTGGAGAATAATCAAGAGAAGAGATGGTGTAGTTGTCAGTAATGGGACTATCAGTGGAAGTGAAACCATCAGAAACACTATCGATGGGCTGGAGTGGATAGCTGATCCACTTAATGGAAACAATAGTGTGTTAAGAGTTGGTCCAGTGGATGGGACTGACAACCAGTCATCATATCAGTGTAGTTTTGCATTGTTGAATGGAATTACTGAGAGCTCTATAGGAACTCTGACAGTATTAGGTAAGTTAGATTCTGGCATTGACCAGTAGTGTTAATACACAAAGTACACACAACCATAGATTATGTACATACCTCAAGTATGAGTATGGAGTACATGTGCAGATGTTTCATTATAGTCAGTAGGTGTTCATCTGAGCCCCACTAAATATAGTAATATCAAAGAGGTGAACATGTGTTCACTCCCAATGGTTTTCTACTGGAACAAGCATGTTTTCATGCTATAAACATGTTTGCACACCTGCGGAATCGTCCATATTAAACATATTTGATATTCGTAACTCACTTGTTCTCCCATATCAAGATGCTTTTTGACTATAGTTCTGGAATTTAAAGGACTTCACAGCACTATTAAATGTTTGGGCAGCTGATTTGTGCAACAAGATTTATTAATAAGAAACAAAGGCTTAGGTGAGTGTAAGCTGACTATAATACAATTTTGATTCAATAAAATAGCAATTATTTATGTGCACACAAGATATTAAGTTTCCTTGTCTAATAGGGTATGTAAGAACTAATTTTCACTAGTGTTGTTTTAGTAAGGACTTTTAGTTTTAGTTATAGTCATAGTCAGTATCATCAATAATTTTAGTTTTAGTTTTTAATTAGTTATAGTAATTTTTCTTAATTCCTTTAGTTATTGATTTAGTTATGGTTATATTCTCTGTGTCGCTTTAGTTTTAGATATGGTTTTAGTTAAAAATGTGAAAATTATTTTAGTTTTAGTTATAGTTTTAGTAATGTTTTCCAATTCTTTTTAGTTTTAGATTTAGTTTTGGTAAAATATTCTGTTGTATTTTAGTTATAGATTTAGTTTTAGTTATAGTTTTAGTTAACTATATATTTGTCTTACTAAAAGCACTTTTAGTTTTAGTTATAGTTAACTAAAACAACACTAATTTTCACCTTGTTGACATCCCCACTACTTTTTACCTGACACCTTTACCCATGATACATGATACTATAGAAGTTGTAACATGAGATTTGTGTAACCGTGACTACAATTGATTTCCTTCTTTCCAGTCAGCATCAAACCGTGGAATTCTCTATCCCAGCATGTGATTGACTCTAAGGATATTGATAAATTTAAGCTCTAGCAACAGTTACTTGAGTATAATTCTATTTTTTTATTGCTTCTTTTGTGATCTATACATCACAGGTACTCTTTTCAGAGGTATGCACAATACGTAGTAGCAATAATAATGATAATAATTATTATAGTTTAAACACAATTTTTCAAATCTTAATCATGTACATTAGTTACTGGTAAACAGGATGTTTACAGAATTACATACTTGCTAGGCTATATGTGACCAAATTTTGGAAAATCACCCATATTGGCACATTTGACACCTAAAACATTTAACGATCAAATCACAAACTTTATAGTGCAAATCTACTTGACGATGGTTTCAAGTCATTCTCAATACCTTAAATTACAAGAAAATTCTTGAATTTGTTTTTAAAACTGTTCCCTGCTTTTATTAGCAACCCACTTAACATGAAAATTCTAATTATTTCGCGCACGCCCATATGGGTGATTTTCCAAAATTCAGTCACATATAGAATCTAAGTTTGCATGCTGCAGTCAATGGACATGTCTGTTTGACCTACACACATACATGTATACACTATTCTGTAGGCATGCTCATGTAGTATACAGTACATGTTACAGATCCACCATCACTCATCAACATCACAGTGGAGGATACTGGCACCACCTTCATCACTATATCATGGATCAGTACATCAGTTGGTAGTGTGACATACTATATCATTATCATCTTCAACTGGTGATGTGATGATACAATTTACCACTACTGATACAGAGTACAGTATTACTGGACTATCCATTGGTACATCATATAGGATCAGTGTTGTCCCTAGTGTGGGAATGTGTCAGGGAGAAGGAAAAAAAGTGATGGTGAATATATCAACTAGCATACCCACATGTAAGCTACCATTTTATTCACATACACTAGTCTTGTGACTTGCAGGTTTTTGCTATTGAATTTGTCACCTTTGCAATTGACTTCATATCCCATTTGCAATTGAATTTGTCACTTTTACAGTAGAATTCATCACTTTTGCATTTGAATTTGCTACCTTGGCAACTGATTCAACATGCTTCCAGTAGAATTCAGGCACTATGGTCGCATTTTCAGGAAATTTTATCATGACTGATTTTGTGTTCTTTGGGCCAAGATAGAAGCAAATTTCTTTTGGTGACTAAGTTATTGTTGGCATTTCTGTATAAAGCTGTTTCTAAAGAAATTACTAGATATCTAGTGTTTTCAGAGGTATAAAATTCAGGTGTGTATCTGATGGATGGCATAATGTCTGTCAATAGTGAACTACAGTGGTAGGAAACCTTAGACCATCCTAAGTGGTATTCCCACCTTTTTCTGGTTCTGGCTGAGTGCAAAATTGGATGAGGGGACCATTATATGATTATTAATCAAATAATCATACAAGGTTTTGGGGAAGCACATCTGTGCAGGCCTAGCCAATTGGTGCCACCCTTTCCTCTTTGGAAAAATTAAGTATAAATAATTACAAAAGTTATAAGACACGTACCATATTTAGCACTCAATCTATTCAAACCATGCACAGAGATCATGCAGGTATAAAATGCCACATTGGCACAGTTTACAAATTTATACTGCAACTCATTTACATTAAACAAACCTGCACGGCTTTTAACAACAGCAACCACCTATTTATGTGATGTACACTGAATAGAATAATTACACACGTGCAGTACCAATAATGGCCTGACCAATAACTGATGCTGGTGAGGAGCAGAAACAAGTTACCACTTGGAATGGCCTTATCAATTGTAAGCGTGCTGTAGTCAACTGAATACAACTAATCACTACTAGCTCTTGTTGGTCAACAATAGTTTCAGTTGCTTCATTCACGTTAGCTGAGTGCTCACTGATTAGTTGTGACAACATTTCCTGCAAACCTAACAAATTCTAATGCAATAACAGTTAATTCTATGATTCTACTACTGCAAATGAGACAAAGTCATTTGCAAAGGTGACAAATTCAATAGCCAAAACCTGTAATAAAAGACTTTTAACAATAGGTACGCATTAGCTTACATTACTTTGTGATTAAACAAATCTTCATGTTTAGTGTAAATATGTAGACATACTATACAATAGTCACTCACACAGGTTTCAAAGGGACCAAATGAGTGGAATGCTCTTGGTTTGTCACTGTGAGCTACCAACAACAAGCCGGTATCACTGTCAGACAATATGATAGGGTTGGAAATGAATATTGAAAACTATAGGTTTAATACAGACAAGTAGGCACTAGCCTATTATGCTTTTAATTTTGCCAATTATGCTCATAATTATGCTCAAAAATTTTGCCACGGTTATAATGTTTTGTTACTTTCTAAGGATAATTATAAACTTTGGCTTATGAAAAACTGGTTAAATGTAAAAAGTACTCATTGTGCATTAAGAATTTGGCTACATTGTAAACTATAATAACACTCATGTCAAATAACTGCTTAATGCCATATGAGTGGCATTGACTGTTCTATTATTGTAAATCAACCTTTTTCTGTGGCATGCATTTTTTGCTTACAGTATAACATGCCTATTATGCTAGCATTATGCTTGATGCTTTCAGGCACCTCTTATGCTCATAATTATGCCAGCATAATAGGCTGGTGCTTACAGACAAGCGGATTATTAATTTTCTATTTAATAATTGAGAAGGATTGTAGCCTTCATCCTCTGCTCTCAAGCATGGCTGGCTAGCAACAGTTGTTAAACATTTTACAATGTGCATTTCATATGCAACCTCTCTATTAGCTTTTACAGTATTTGCTCACAAAATAGACACCATAATAAACATGTTAAATTAATTTTGTATTTACAAATTATTTATTGTAAATGTTTTGTCTGTACAGTTCAACCTTCCAGAAGCGAGTCAGTTGTTTTACCTACCATTGCAATTGAAGGTTTGACAATGTGTACAAATTATGTTGCAGTAGCTGCTGTCTTACAAGCTAAGTACTACTTATATTAACTGTGTAAATTAACATATGCATTATGCCAAATGTAATAGGTGCGTAGTGTGTTTAAATGTGAACCACTTAGTAACGTGCATATATACTTCTATTCTATTAGGCCATACCTATTTGAAAATCATTTTACAACAAAATGGATCTGTCGGTATGCAAAAAAAAACAAAAACAGCTAGCTATAATTTTAGATGTGTACATGTTTATGATTTCTGGTTATAATATTATTATTATTATTATTATTATAGATCCTCTATACCCTATGTTATTATTAATACTTTACAATACAAGTATGTATTGATGGTCCGCCAACAACTTGTGCTAGCAGCCAGGAAATTACTTAAATACAAAACTAATTACTTAATTACAAAACTAATTAATTACAAATAAGATAAGAGTTAGCTAGGCTCACATCACTGAGAAATTACTAGTTATTCCTAAATTATGGCAGTCTGTACATCTACAACAAAAAGATAGGTGCATGGAATGTCAGATGAGAAATTGTTTCGAAAATGTTGTAGCAAATAATTATAGATGGTGATTTTGATAGCTGGTAGTGACTAGCTGGTCGAGATCAATGAATGGTAGTTTATTCCACAGATCAGTAAGTCACATTAAAGCTGTATGCAGACCTATCAAATCCCTTCTATACATAACTGTTACAACAGATATACATAGCTAGTAGTTCAATGAGCACTGCACTGATGCTATCATAGATTTTCTTTGCCAGAGGTGAGGAACACGCTGGTTTTACATTTACAGACAGCTAGCAGTATATTTGAGATCAAAATTATACCAACTGACTGTTCTATTAGAGTATCTTGATCTTTTGCAGCAACTTTTAAGATGTCACGTGATCTAACTTTTTCTTATTTCTTAGTTAAAATCAAAATTGGGTTGGTCGGGTCTGAACAACAACTTTTCATAAGGTGGTTGCATGGGTTCCCTGCGAAATTTTGGGGAAGTTGCAAGTCGCTAGCTAGCTAGTTTTACTTCAAAATTTAGCATCAATATTAAGGCATTTTCAAGCCTTTAAATTGCAAAAATTCTGCAGCTCCTGGGGGCACCCCCAGACCCCCTTGAACTTCTAATTGCTATAACTAACTGTACACTGCATGAGCCTAGCAAGTTTCATGCTGTGCCCCCTGTATGTAAGGTCTACAATTACCTATACATATAATATAGAATAGAAAGTCTGAAGAACAGATAGCTACAGGCTTGAGATTTATATTGCTAGCTAACAGTGAAATATCACTAAAATTGCATATCTGAGTGTCTAATTTTCAAAAGTTTCTTCCTGTGGGGGCATGCCCCCACACCCACCTAGAAGGGTCGTGCTTCACACTTCGCAAAATGTGTTTCGCAGAATGTGTTTCGCACGCTGTGCAGCAACTCCTCTCATTGGCAGCACCATGTATATAGTAACAACTTCATACAATAGCCTGACCAACTCAATTTTCCCTCCTCTGGCCCTGGTATGGCCTTAGTGATGGACATACCATAACTACAATACATACACTCATACGTATCTAAAAACCTTTTAGACCACAGCAAGGTGAAATACTGAAATATAATTGGTTATTTACAGGTATCTAAATCCTTGTTCATGTCTCAATAGATCCCTGTATCTGGGGTGATACAAAACACGGCAATTACGTGCCTGTAACATTGGCAACGCATGGGCGTTTAACTGGTAGAAAGGTGCCATAACATGCTTTAAAAGTTACAGGGAGCTGTTAACGCTACATTTCTTGTGTCACAAACAGCTGTGAAGATACAAAAAGCAGCAGTGAAGGTACAACAACGAACTGTGGTCTAAATTAGTTAAACACAGGGTTCTGCAAAATTTAGAAACCCTCAGGCCCTGTAGTAGTGCCCTCGCTTCACTTTTGCACCACAACACAGGGTCTTTCGGGTTTCCGTAGAACCCTGTGTTTCAATGTCGAACTATTATACTGACCATGTCACTTTTCTCATCATAATCACTAATAGATCAGAGTATTGACACTGAATTAGATGATGATAAGAACACAACTTTGATCATTGTATTCACTATTATCATTGTCCTCCTCATAATATCATTAGTAATAACTGTTGTCATTATTATTTGGTTGTGTGTGGAGCGTTATCACAAACAGGAGCACATCACTTCTGGTAAGATGCACAAACAGAAGTAAACAATTATCCTGACTTTTTTGGTTACTAGAAGTTAAAACTCCTGTGAATCAGCAACAGTTAAACACAGACACAATCAAGATGCAGTCATCTCCAGCTTATGTTCCAGTAGGTCAAGACAATTCAGCTTCTTCCATAGTACCACAATATGATACTATACAAGTTCCTTCTGATCATCAGGATGTACCAATGATGGCTAATCCAGCTTACCTGACCCATAAGAACATCTGAAGTGTTACCTCAATGGAACACATGTACCCAGTATATCACACCTTTCACAAAATGTAATGTGCCACCTTATTGCACATGTATGCATTCAAATTATTTACAGCTTGTGTACTTATGAGACTGACATGCACTAGTAATATTATAGATGGTGTTCTGATCATTACAATAAACGCATATCATCGGTGATTGTCATGGTAATAAGTCAGCACATTTCCTTTGTGCAATATACAGTACACAGTATCACCATATTAGTCAACTAACTTTACCATTGAAATTCCATGGCCAACTGCTCAGTGGGATTTAGCTGTAGCTACTACTAGTCTTGTACAGATGTGATTTTATGTAGAGAGGTATTTACTATTCAGCACATGCTTTTTGTGAGATTGATACTGGAGATGAATATATTCTAATAGAACAGTCAAGTTAGATTCAACCTGTTAAGGTGAAAGTGTTCTATGAATGTGTACATACTTTTAGAAATGCATCATACTACACATCAATATGACAATACAAATGCTTGGACTACAGTATACCTTTAGATGTTAAAATGAATGTGCCTTGTTCATTAGAGAATACAGTGGTCCGTATACAAACTTCAAGAAGGCATAATGAACTAGTGGGATACTATACAATTATAGTAGAAGTATTGATAGTATACTGATATTATGGGTGTTGGCATCTAGGACCACATATTATAATTTATAGTTGTAAAATGGGCACAAGTGATTTGCCTGATATGTATGCCCAAAGCCCAAAGGTATACATACGTTTCAGGAGGCTCATAAGTGTTACATTCACATATATACATACAGCTATTGCCATAGCACGATTCCTCTAAGGCTTTGAATGTTTCAGTAACCAACTTTTTGGTAGTCTATTTTTGTAATGTTTGTAACAAAACAAGACAGACAAATTTTATTATCAAAACACACTTCATGAAAAATCACCATACCCTTACAACTGTCAACTTCAGATGATATTGTAAGTAAGCAACTGCATCTCTTTATTTGTTTGCTTAGGGGTCCTGTTTTTCTATAGTACATTTCTCAACAGGAGTATACATAAGTACAGGTATAGATCACATCACCAAAGCTTGATCACAGCTACAAATAGTAATGTATTGGACTGATTTGTAGATTGTGTATATAGGACACATATAAGGGGACTGGCCTAAAAGGTAACACACATGCGTACGTGTTCCCTCACTGCTGCTAACATACCAGTATCTAGCAATTGATCATGATGATAACTATTAAGGTCCTGTTATTGAATAAAATACAGTATTAGTGTTCTCACTCTTATTGCACTTTAAAAGTAATGGAAAGGGGTTAAGAGCCTTTCCAAGCTTCTGAGTTTGACTAATCATATCTCCTCATATTTTTTAACTGATCACTTTGAAATTGCAACAAGCAATAGTGGTATGCTAGCAGCATAAGGTGATGACATTTCAAGCTGGTACCTAATTTGCTAGTCAAGTTATAATTATGGGTTGTCAAGTACTTACAATTGGAAAGGCTATAACACCCCCTTTTAACAAATCTAGATTACCACACTATGAAGGTCACATAACAAGATATTATAATATGTGACTGTTCTATTAGAGTATCTTAACCGGATAAAACTTTCTGAATTGCAGAAAAGTAAAACACCAGTGTTCTATAATATACGGAGGGAAATGATAGACTTAAATTTGTGATCTGATCTTCCTTTTTTGTCATCTTCACTTATTATTTCAACTTCTTTGGACATTGCACAAAATTAAAGTTAATACATATGTTTGGAATATAGTACAGGTGGATTTATGTTTCAGTACAACAGCAGTGTAGAAGCATAACCCAAAAGCAACACTAAATTAACCAGTTACAGGGGTGTAGGGTGCAGCCCCCAAATGTAAGAAGAGACTATGAATTATTTTGATAAAACTCACTATTTTTATGCATGACGTTGTACATTAAATGTAATTTATTGTTCACAATAAATTTAAGTTAACATGCAGGGATCAGTGTCAAGGGATTTATTTCGCTACAGCTAGTATAAGTCACATGCGCTAAAATACCAGATCGCGCACTACAATAAACCGGTTACAAAAACCAGTCAAGCAGGTTTCCAGCCACGTTTTGCTCACCTGTCAATAGTGTGAAGAAACAGCAGCGGGATACTAGCAATACAATTATAGAAACAGCAGCAGAATACTGGGAATACACTTATCAGGATCCGAAACTCCCGGTTACTCGTCATGCCAAAACGAAGAAAAAGTGGTACTACCCAACCACCCACCAAGCGCCGTTCACCTCGCGCCTCAAACTCCAATACAGAACAAGCCTCACCAGAGCAAATAGCCTCGGGACGAAGTTCACCTGAGACCCAATCCCAGGCGTCAGGCACAACTCAGCAACAGACCGAGGAGCAAGCGGCGAACGGCAGGGGGTCGCAACGCCAGCAGACCGACGAAGAAGCAACGACCAGCACTGGGACGCAACAGCAGGCACCCCTCACGCAAATTGCGTCTAAGCTAGATGACATGATAAAACTCTTGACCACCTCACTCACAGCCATCAGGCCAGCAACCCACCAACCAATGTTTCAACCACCGCTCCTATGCCAATTGACACCACCCAACTTCAAGTGACGAGTCAGGGGAAGCACTATCTGTTGTCTCTGAACACCCACCTGTTCATTCCCCACCAGCGGCAAGAATCATGGCAACTGGTAACTCCCATAGGAGCACCTTTGACACATCACTCACTAGAACTCAGACCCCAGCAGTGTCATTACCACCAGTGACAGCAAAACTAAGGGAAAAGATAATTAGTGGTGAGTTCGTTGATTTTAATCTATTACTGCCCAAAGCCATGTTCTCGGGTAGCCAACCCCCAGAACCACAAAAATCATTTACTGTGCAGTTAACTTCTGGGAATGACGACTTTGTAGTTAGGCCCACACAAACTTCAAAAAAAGATTTCTTCATTCCAATCATGGATGGAGGCATGGAACATCAATTTAGCCATCATAGTTGACTATGCCCCTTCCCGTGCACCATCCCTGATTGCATACCAACGTATCATCACATCAGTTAGTAATCATCACCCACCCTCGGCTTGGCTAAATTATGATGTGCGGTTCCGCACCCTAGCAGCATCAGACCCCCTCCTGCGGTGGGATGTGCGTGAAAATGAATTGTGGCTGGAATTATTTTCAGGGACCTCTTCCTCAACTAAGTGGCCTTGTGGTTATTGCGGTGTAACAACTCATTACCCAGAAAATTGTCTTTTTCGTCCCCAACCTGTTTCAGCACCAAATAGAGACCAACACCCAACAACCAACCCTGTTATTAGCTTCCACGGAAGGGAGCACCCCAGTGAGGGCGGATCAAACAAACAGTCAAGCCGCCAACAGCCAAGGCGAACCTGTCACGCCTTCAATCGTTCAACCTGCCGACGTATCCCATGTAACTTCCTACACATCTGCGAAATATATGGTGCCAGCCACAGTGCACGGTCCTGCCCCAACAAGGGTGGCGCCGCTTATTAAACCAAAACCTTGGACTCCTTAACGACCATTTGTTCTCAAACGGGAATTAAGTAATCATCCCAACAAAGCTTTCGTTGAGCAGCTTATTAATGACCTATGCCATGGCTGTTCTATTGGCTACAAAGGACCTCAATTTTCTTATCATGCAAATAATTTAGTCTCCGCATATCAACAGCCCACTGTTATTGACGCCACCCTCAGAAAGGAGTGCCAGTTAGGACGAATTTTAGGACCTTTTCAAACTCCTCCCCTACCAAATTTTCGGACATCGGGACTGGGCTTAGCCCCTAAGCATGACGGTGGATGTAGAATAATTTATCATTTATCTGCACCACCATATATAAGCGTTAACCATTTTATTGATCCCGATGATTACTCCCTATCGTACTGTACTATAGATGATGCATACGATTTTATTAACCAGATGGGTCCCGGTACATTGCTAAGTAAAATAGACCTAAAGGACGTTTTCAGGCTTATCCCAGTACACCCATCCCAATGGAACCTTCTGGGAATATGCTGGAAAACACGCTTCTACATTGACACCTGTTTACCCTTTGAGTTGAAGTCTGCACCATATCTATTTAACCGTTTATCTGAGGCAATACATTGGATTCTGATGAATAACTATGGTGTCCATCACTTATTACATTATCTCGATGATTTTTTTAACTGCGGGCCCACCCCAGTCTCCGATTTGTAATCGTAATCTTAATTCCATGTTGCAACTCTGCGAACAGATTCAGGCCCCTATAAAACCTTCCAAGATTGAAGGTCCATCCACTTCCATTACTTTCCTTGGAATACATCTTGACACTGTAGCTATGGTAGCTAGCATCACACAAGAACGCAAGGATTCTTTACTAGCAGAGCTTAACCAGCTTTACTGGCGCCGTCGGTGCACTAAACGTGAACTTTTATCTTTAATAGGTAAACTCTCCTTTGCCTGTAAGGTCATTCCATCGGGTAGGATCTTCTTACGAAGGCTAATTGACATTAGCACAACTGTTGAAAAACTACACTATCACCTTCCTCTGTCTCAGGAGGCTAAACTAGATTTGAAGTGGTGGCTAGAAGTCTTTCCACAATGGTCAGGCAGGAGTTTAATACTTGAGTCTCACTGGACATCAAGCAGCACAATGGAACTATTCACAGATGCCTCTGGTAATGAGGGATGGGGTGCACACGGGGCAGGGAGATGGATCTCAGCCCATTGGTCCACACCACAAACCGCAATGAGTATTGCATGGAAAGAACTTTATGCCATTGTGTTGTCAGCCCATTCATGGGGCTCACTATGGCAGCGCAGAAAAATCGTGTTCACTGTGATAACCAGACTGTAGTTGACATATGGGAGTCTGGTACCAGCAAGTCTCCCGAGATCATGGCTCTGGTACGCATGCTGTTTTTCTGTGCTGCCCACAATAACTTTAATATGTGTGTCCAACACATACCTGGTGTTAATAATGTAATCGCGGATGCTCTTTCTCGTTTCCAGCAAGATCGCTTCAGGAAACTAGCTCCAAATGCCAATCTGCACCCAGACAACATCCCTGCTTGGCCTCAGCAAGCCTTCACTGCCGCCTCCTGCAGTGCAGATATAATGGTGTTGCTCAGTCACCCCGATGCACCTCAGTCAGGCTTGAATGCATATTTCTCATTCTGCTCCCGTTTTAATATTACGCCTACACCAGCTTCATCTCTCACCTTACAATATTTTTGTGTAGACAAAAGTCAATCAGTGTCATATAAAACAATAAAAGTGTACTTAGCCGCCATTCACCTACTGCATATTGAAACTGGCTTCCCTGACCCCACTACTGATGAATCATTACATTTAGTCTGTAGAGGCATTCGCCGTCAACAGAGTTGTGTGGAACGGGCAAGGCTGCCTATCACCATCAATTTGGTAAGAACACTGAAATCTCAGCTACGTTCCTCCCAAAAGTCACTTTTAGACCAACGTTTACTATGGGCAGCATTTACTTTGTCATTTTATGGTTTTCTAAGAGCTAGCGAATGTTTAAGTCTAACGTGGTCAGACATGCTTATCCATGATGATCATCTTACCATTACACTACGGCAATCAAAAACGGACCCCTTCAGGAGAGGGCAATCAATTCAGGTCTATGCCTCTTTGACAACCACCTGTCCAGTATAAGCTCTAAACAAGTACGCTAATTTGATCACTGCAAAGCAACCACACCACTTAGTATTCTGGGTGGGCACCTACTCACCCCTGTCCCATCTTCAGCTTACCGCTGAGGTGCGTCAGCTATTATCCTGCACTGGTATGAGCCCATCTGATTACGCATCACACAGCTTCAGGATTGGGGCAGCAACTACAGCAGCAGCAGTGGGGCTACCTCCATACTTGATAAAAACACTTGGAAGATGGAATAGCAATGCCTATATGTGCTACACTCGCTGCCCACAAAGTGTCATTGCCGCAACTTCACAACAACTATCAGCAGCTTCAGTACCAGTTAACAATACCTGGAACCCTGATTTACATTAGCACTAACTGGGATCAATGATGTACACTTGCACATACATAGTAACTCACATATCATGGTACAATAGATTTTATAGTAGAAACTCATTTAACATCATGTGTACAGAAACCTATTTCATGTATACACTTTATATTATGTATATTCAAATGCAGCAATGCTTTTCAAAGGTTGTAAAACGGAGTAAGTTTCTTCTTGACATGTCACTGCACTTCTGTTCACATCTGGCACAATGGGCAGCTGGGGAGAGGCACTGGGCCAGTGACTAAAAAACAAATAGATAACAAAATAAAGAAATGTCATTACGAAAATACACCAAACATCTCACAAAAAAATTAATTTGGCGGTAAATTGGGCGCTGAAGCTTGCAAATTCATTATTAAAATATAAAGTAGATAAACTCCATCTAGTACGTGTGTACTGATGTGTCCTTACCAGCACGTGTGTGTGCTGATATGTTCCTTCCTGGCACGTGTATGTGCTTATATGTCCCTTCCCAGCACGTGTGTGTGCTGATAAGTCCCTTCCTGGCACGTGTGTGTGCTGAGATTTCCCTTCCCAGCACGTGTGTGTGCTGATATTCCCTTCCTGGCACGTGTGTGTGCTGATATGTCCCTTGCCGGCACGTGTGTGCTGACATGTCCTACCCGGCACGTTTGTGTGCTAATATGTCCTATCCGGCACGTGTGTGTGCTGAGGTGTCCTGTTCGGCACGTGTGTGTGCTGATGTGTCCTTTTTTTCCGGCACGTGTGTGTGCTGATGTAATGTTTCCTACCCGGCACATGTGTGTGCTGTGTTCTTTCCGGCACGTGTGTGTGCTGATGTGTCCTACCTGGCACATGTGTGTGCTGATGTGTTAGATCCGTCAAAGTGCCCATATTGCCCTCCTCGGTTGGCCCATTGGTAACCCAAAAAAAACTTACATGCGGTATCTTCTGAGTCATGGTGTGGTGGTTGGGTGGTTGAGGCCTCACATAGTGAGGACACGATACGCAAGTGCATATAATCTGCAGGGAGAAGACCCAGATACAATATGTGATGTTGGTGTAGGGTTTGCTGTTTGTCTACAGGGTATAAGTGGAAGTATGCCATGTTAACATGATAGCAAATCTGTTATATTAGCATAACCACTGGGAAACAACTACCTTTGTAAACTGATAGAGTGGTAGGGTTACAGGCCTGAATCCACTCACAAAAATAGAATGACTTACCATATGTATAAGCAATCAAAACATTATTTTGGTTTCTTATTCTATGTGTATTGAGGATACATCTTGTGTATTACCTACATTATAATACATTGTAATGTCTGGTCTAGTTTATATACTTTCCCAATCAAAATGAACAACCCTACAACTCAACACTCATAAATTCTTTTTGAAGGATTAAGATACTCCAATAGACCAGTCTGAATATTCTAATAGAGCATTCACATAAATAATAGGATTTATTGAGATAAAAGGGCTCAAGTCCCTGAGAGACAAATGCAAATTTTGTTACTATAAAAACCATTGTGCTGTGCTGCTGCTATTACTCACTCGCTTTTGTGCTGCCAAACTATGTGGTGGGTTAGGTTCCTGCTGTGTTAACTGCTGAGATATGCACACTTCCCACCAAATGGTTGCAAAGTTATTAGATCATCTGAAATGTCACATAGGCACACAACACTGGTTTCGACCAATACAGTTACACTGTGTGGTCTGCTGAAACTGAATGTGAACTGTACTTGAGTGCTAAAGGAATACCAGAAAAACTACTGCCTTGTCCAGTAGGATTTTCATTACATAATCATTTACAGAGATGTCATTGTGATGCAGTGCTGGATTTGGATTGTGATTTTATTTCTGTCACCATTAAACTATTATTATAATAATACAGTTGGATATCAGCTGATACTGTCAATGGGCTCACACATGTATCATGTCTCCTCTCAATGTCCATTTAACTACTGTATACCCTACTCATCATACCTCAACCTGTCAACTCCTGAGTGCATCAAATAAAAATAATATGCCAGCATAATAGGCTGGAGCACTATGCCAGCATAATGCTAGCATATTAGGTGGATATTTCAAACTATGGAGTTTAATTCCATAAAAAATAGATTGATACTCCCTAATAGAGCAGGCAGTGGAAACTACAACTCAAGTACATAGCTCCTTACATCAATACTCTCTAATAGAACAGTCACTTTGTAGTGAAATACTCTAATAGAGTATTTACTGATCAAAATATTCCAAGATAATTGTAAGAAATGCTGCTAACCTGGGAGTATAATGTAAGCATAATGCAAACACTGAAGAACATAATGGATGAAAGTTTGGAAAATTCCTGAAAGCACTGTGGGCAAATTTTGTAGCATATTTGACTCAGGCCTGACATGCAGGCAGTGTCTGTGTTATGTGGACATCGTCAACAAAGTCTCATTACTGTGTTTGGTTCATCACAGTGTTAAAAGTATTCCAACATTTTTCTGGTTATCATAATACCAAGAGTTAATAATTAATAATAGTGGAGAATAGCACAATTATTAACTCTTGATAATACCTATAGCAATAGCAAGTATTGTGTTGGTTAATGATGTTGTTTGTGTTGCCAATGGAACTATTAATACATTCATTTTTAATGTGAACATTATCAACACAAATTATTCAACATAATTACCAAACTGCTATTCACCTATTTGTATAACACTTTCAGTTTTCAATTTCGATATAGGAATTGAAACTTTCGATAATATTATACATGACCAATAACATTACTCAAAGACATGTTTACAATTAGCATTTCAATTTTACCTTATACGATAGCTTTTACTCTAGTAAAGTACAGAGGCTTACAGCACAAAGAGGTTTACATGTTCTTGCCACACTCTTCTTATTGAGTTATACTAAAGTCTTATCAATGGTCTATCATGTCTTGTTCTTTTATACTCAAATTACTCATCTTCCCAGTAGACACACAGTTATTCTGGTCAGTAGACACAAGTGTTGAATTGTTTGGAGTGGAATTCACTATACTGTTTGTAATCTGTTTACTAATCCTGTTAACATTGATATTTTTCAATATTCTTCTATTCACAAGGTCATTGTTAAAAGATTTCAAGTCATAAATATATTTAAGCCACTACATGATGATCCATGTTTTGGTCCATACATGGATAGATACATTTACTGGACTGGATTGCAACTTTTGTTGAGAGGCACCTTCTTTAGTTTCTCAGCATTTGAAAACAATATTAGTCTTATCACTGGCACCATTGCAGGTGTTCTACTTTGGGTACAAGACATTCTATATATGTTCCCTTAAGAGCTTGTTCAATAATATACACCTTCCTACCTTGCTATTAGTGTATATGTATATTTGCATCATAATATATATAATGGATGTAAAGAAGCCAGTAGTGCTTTAGTGGAGTACCTTATCTTTGTGGTGCTTGTGTACTTTATTCTCTTCCTAGTACGATGCATAGTAACACACTACAAAAACTAAGGTCACTGCATGATCAATGAGAAAGTGTGGAAAATATGGAAGAAAAATTAAAGAATCATGTGTAAATCACATGAGTATGTATAGTGAAATCCCAGATGTTACATTTAATTACAAAGAATTCTGAGAACCTCATGTTACTGTGATTGGTTAGCCACATGATAGCTAGCTACTTTTATTGTGATTTGATTTCTATACTTCACAGTTTACAATTATATATGTTATTATTGTTTGGTTTCCCTGCTAGACCATTACATGTCTGTAGCTTAATACATGTCTATGAGTTTAAAGATATAATAGAGTAAAAATCAAGGGTGTAGGAAGCATGGGTGTCATGGGTGCTTGGGCATCAATAAATATTTCTAACCAGAATCAAAATCACTAAGGCAGTATCATCCTTCCTTTTCTAACTTGCCAGTGATTTCATCTGCCTTCAACCATAGTACATAGGCTTAAACAAAGGTGTGGTAAAAGTGCATTAAAATATTAGAATAAGATAGAGATACCCTAAAAGAGTAGTCATATCCTAATAAAAGAGTCAAGTGTAGCTTTATTGTAAGCAGTGATTAAACTATTAATATCCATATGTTAAACAAAGTTGATTCTACCCTTCAGTACTAATGTGACCAGAAATTATTTGGAGATGAAAATCAAGCTATCATTTTATTGGTAGGGCACCCATAAGTTAATTATCTTCCTACTCCCCTGAAAATGATTGCTTTGTTTATAAATGGATCAAAGATTTAATCCAGAGCAGGTTGGTCACGTGTCATCAGACATCTATTGATCTCAAAGTAAAGTTGAAACCATTCAACACCGACACCTCAGTATCAATGTAAAGTATTCTAACGTGCAAATTGACATTGATAAATTATGGTTCCCAGAGCCCTTATTTCAGCAGCCCAACATTTTGCATGACTTTTATAATCAAGAACAAATGCACATTATGCATACTTCTTATGAACGTGACAAAGGACTCAGGGGCGGATTTAGGGGCTGGCAAGGGGAGGGACACAAACAGGCTAAATTGTAGGTGGTTGGGGAGAGCAGATTCTCTTGAAGCAACAAAATACTCTTGAATTTTTGAAGCTTAGTATTTCAATCAAAACAAGTGTGGCTCCTTCACAAGATGGGAGGGTTGGGCATTTGCCTCAAATGCCTCATTCTGAATCCACCATTGGGACTTCATAATAACATCAGGCGCCATGTAATCATACATAGTAGTATGGCATAGGGCTATGACGTGTGACCAACCTCTTCTGGATTTAATCATAGATAATAATATAATTGTATTATCTATGATTTAATAGATACAACACAGGATATACAGTATGCACATATGCATGATTCCAAGAGATTTCCATCTTAGAAATCAAAGGGGATTTTCTTTAAACCTTTGAAACCCCCTCCCTATGTTGTTTAAATATGTTATCTCTACCAATATAAGCTAGGTAATTTTGTTAGTAGAAGCAGTATGGTAGTATCATACAGTATGGTGGATAAGAGATCATGAAGGTTTGGGCCAGAAATATCACCATAAAACCAGCCTCACAATACCTTCATGGCACTTTGGCAGTATCTGTTAGGTATAATCAAACCCGAAATTGTCTTCAGTATGACCTGAAACGCTTCAAAAAAGTTGCTATGAAATTTAAATTTTTTTTTATTTAGTGAAATTTTATACTGACTGATACCTTCAGACAAGCGTAACTCGATAATGGCTAGGGCTACAGACTTGATTTTATCACTGTTCGATGTCTTTTCAGCCAGATAAATCCCTTTTGGCATACTGCAGTATGAACAATGCATGCTTCATAGAGGTAATTACTTGTGTCCCATTTATCATTGCTGTCTGGTAGCAATTAAAATTCCAAAAACTATCCCAGATTTGTATGGTGTTGTCTACTAACATAGGTAGAGTGTACAGGTCAAAAGACTGTGACAGACTGGTACTGTATCTGAACCTGCCCAAACCTGACAAGTGGGGCATTTCTCAGATTAGTATCTTCTTACAACAGGTCTGCCACTGAATTAATACACATGTGTTCTATCATTAAATATGTCAACTGTTCTTATGCACTTGTATGGTTGAATGTGCAGTATACAGTAAGTCTTTGTACGTAGTACATACATACGTATGTAAAGTAGCAACAACTTGCACACAATCACTCAATAGTCAATTGTAATCAAACACACAAACATCATAATACATCATAATGTTATAACCACAATACAAAACCACAGTAAGCCATATATGGATACAAAAATGATTACTACAAATTAACATGCTAATGTCATTACACACTTTCCTCCTTGAAAAGTAAAACAGATGGAAAAGACAAGGCAGAGAGCACAAAGGCAGATTTCGGTCCTCAGTTTTCAGTATCTCCACATTGCTCCGCGGACTTCAGAATGCATCCACTTCAAGTTGTAACAGTTGAAGTTGTAACACTAGTGTGGGAATCTTTTTCATCTGGTGAATGAAGAGTGGTGGGCTCCATGATTGATCACTGCCATCACCCACCAAGGTCTCCAGCAAGGGACACAGGGAATTGACATGCACTACTTTTGTGGCACTACCTTTCTGAATGACTACAGTTAGAGGACTCTTGGGTTTGGTGGCTTTCCATGGGCCTGTCCAGGAAGGATCCAGTTTTGGTGCTGTCGGGTCTTGCAAGAGCACTTGCTGTCCTATTGAAGGTGTCATGTGTACCACAGTTGTAGGAACGTTGTTGATCATGTATTGATTTGACAATGTTTGCATCACCATCTCCCTTAACTCTAATAATTTGTTCTGAAGTGATACGCTATAAGCATAAGGGTAAAAATGGCAGTTCTGTTTAGAGTTGGAAGGTGAAGAACAGGAGGGTTATGGTTAGTACCAAAAAAGATCTTATAAGGTGACAGACCAGTTAAGGCATGTCTGCTAGTACAATAAAAGAAGAGTGCTAGTTACAGATGGTCTTCTCAATCATTCTCTTTGTCTACCAGTATTCTAAGTAGGGTGAGCAGGGATCTGTTCATTCTCTTTACAAGCCCATCACCCATAGGGTGATAAGGTGTGGTGTGAGACTTCTTTACTCTGAAAGCTATACACAAATCTCACAAGATTTCTCTTTCAAAGTTTCTCCCTTGGTCAGAGTGCAGCTTGCTTGGGGGCCCAACAATAGCAGAGACATTGTCCTTCAACAACTGTACTATTCTGCTTGCCTTCTGATCTGGCATGGGAAAGGTAAAGGACCATTTAGTAAAGTAGTCCTGAGCAATCAGAATGACTATACTGATTTCCATGTGAGGAGGGGGAACTTTGAATATGTCAACTGCGCATGCTACCATTTCTCATGGTCTAGTAGCTATGATTGGTTGTAAGGGTGTTGGTTTGGATGGTGAGGCCTTTACCCTATGGCAAGTGATTGCAGTAGCTACAGTACTGTGACACATCACCAGCCATACCCACCCAGCATGCAAATACCTTTAGACATGATAAGGCCTTCTCAGCTCCCTGATGGCCATAATGGACATATGCGATATCAAGAAATTGCTTGTGTAGTGATTTGGGAACTATATGATCAAATCTCTGGCTACTTCCATAGTTGGTGAGTGGACTCGTCTACAGAGCAAGGAGTCCTGAAGCACTAACTGTGGCCACAGTTGTCTGTAACGTTTGTGGGGAAATCTAGTCCAGATTCCAGAGTTTGAAGGAGGCCTAGATGATTCAAGATTGTCAACAATGTTGGGTCACTTCTTTAAGCTTCTGATATGTAGCTACCAAACATCTAGGGAGGGGTTGGCAGTAACCAGGGAGAGAGGTTGCCTTGACAAGGCGTCTGCCGTCTGGTTGCAATGTCCTGGACGGTGGACCACAGTGAAATCATACTCTTGAATTTCCAAAGCCCAATGCTCTAATCGCTGTGAGTGTGTGTTACTCTTTCGAGAAGATTCTAGCCATTCAAAGTTCTTATTGCCAGTCTCAAGGGTAAAGTGAGTTCCAATCAAATAATGACAAAATTTACAAATAGCCCACAGTATAGAGCTAAGCACTCTTTTTCAGTGATAGTATACTTCTGCTCAGGGATAGAAAGAGTGCGACTGGCAAATTCTATTATGGTGTTTCATCCAGTGGAAAGAACAACCCCCAAGCCCATGTCTGATGCATCAGTTGTCAGGATGAAGGAATCACCAGACGGGGGTATCCAAGTACTGATGGAGAAACCAAAGCTTGTCATAGTGCATCAAAGGTTGTCTGCTAGGCCTGTTCCCACATAAAAGGGGTCCGTGATCCAGTAAGTCATGTAAGAGTGAACTGCAACATCTGCGAACTGTGGTATGAGGCGACGATACAACTGAGTTAGCCAGACCAAGGAAGGAGCGCACCTCCTTAGCAGATGCTGTGATTGGCCAGTTGATTATTGCTTGAGTTTTATCTGATTCAGAACTGACTCTACTGGATGAGTACTTAAACCGAGATGGGATACAGAGCTATGGCCAAATGAACATTTTGACCCACGCAAGATAAAACCTGCTGCTTGAAGCCTACTAAGGACACATTGAAGGTCAACAATGTGGGACTGCATGCTATCATAAAAGACAATACAATCTTATCTACGCAGTCTTTGCAATCTTTCACAACTTTGTCTAGACCTTGTTCACATGGTTGGGTAGCTCCTGTCAGCCTATACGGCATCACTGTAAATTCCCACAGACCATATCCTGGTCAGGACAGAAGGCTGTTTTCTCAATAGAGGCTTCATTCATTGGAAATTGTCAAAAGGCACTCTTTTAGTTTGTTTTCAAAAACACCTTTTTTGGCAAGTTTCTGTTGACCTAGGAAATGGGTAAGCATCTTTCTTGCTAACTTTGTTGAGCTGTACAACATCAACACATATGCGAATTTCACCATTGTTCTTGGGAGCATATACGGCTAGGGCACATCATGGGCTGTTACTGGGTCTGATTATACTTTCACTTACCATATCCTTTAATTGCTTGTGGATGTGTTCCACAAAATGAAATGGAATTGGCCTTGGAGGTAGGCATGGCATCCCCTGTGCTTCTGACATGGTCTGTCGCCGTAGTATGTCTGAGATCTGATTTGAAAACTGAGGCATATTCCTGTAGAACAGAAGCAATGGCAGGATGGTAATTTGTTGGATATCTAAGGCCTCACTGATGTTGGAGGCATTGTTTGTGGAAGTTCATCATCCAGAACAACTATACATTAGTGTAAGTGCTGGAGCAGCGGAGTCCCTTGCTGTTGAAGGTGTCTGGTATAGAACACACCTGTCTGTGGTGATGCCATGCTTAGTTAAAAAATCACAGTCTAGTATGGTAGGGACTGATAGCTCCTTGACCACAACAAAGTTGTGGAGAACTCTGAGTACTCCTAGGTTTACTGTGGCTGCAATTGTATCTAGTGGAATCAATTGTCTGCCATCTACTGACAATTGATTCAGGATCCAGGATGGTTGCTGTGTGTATGCTGGCGGTCCATGCAGTGTTTTTATAGGTCTGTGTAGGCTCTGTAGGTTTAGCTGCTTTTTGTCTTTTATAAATTTAAATTGGGTTTTAAAAAAAATTGTCTGCCATCTGCATTAAGAAGTGTGGTGTGTGTAAGAGCCAAGTTGGTGTCTGGGATGTGGGAAGCATGTAGACTATGACTCAGCATGAAGCTCCAGAGTCTAATAATACATGTACAGAATTATCACATAATACACATGCAGTTTTAATAATGTTTGTATTAATTTTAGTGATAGTAGTCAAAGTTTCAAGCACTTACTAAGGTTTGGGAATGCTTCCAGCTTGGGGTATCAGAGCACCCCCTCTTCCGTTTCCCTGCTGAGTCCAGCATTGGTGAGCTATATGTCCTCTACCTCCACATTTAAAGCGTTCAATGTTTCTTGCTCTACATTTCCTGGAAATGCGTCCCAGTCGTCCACACTTGAAGCACTTGCTATTGGTTGGCGATCCATTGAAGATAAGACTGTCAGCTGTTGTCACTTGTAGCACCGCCTCCTCTAATTTGTTGAGTCTGTAATCACTGGTAGTAGTAGACTGGTCAACGAGCGTAAGGGATTCCTTCGTGGTATATTAGGGCAGCTCTGTTGCTTTGGTGATGGTAGACACGTATCCTTCTGCTGGCACTTGAGCAGTTTAAGCTGCAAGGACACTTTGTCTGGTAAGCTTCTTTCTGTCATATCGTCGAAACTATGTATAAAACTAAGTTATGATCTAGCATCTGTGCGATTCCTTGGTTGCCAGTCGCCATTGTCCCGGGTTTTGGCACCAATGTAAAGCAGCAGCAACTCACACACAAATCACTCAACAATCAGTTGTAATTAAACACACAAACAATCGATCATATAACCACAATCAAAACCGATGTAAGCCATTATATGGGTACAAAAACGATTACTACAAATTAACATGCTAATGATAGATATTTAGTATTATAATAGACCATAGAGTAGTGGTGGTAGTTATGAGACACTTAACTTCAAAGCATTGAAGTTACCTAAAACTGTAACCCTGGTATTTCACACTAATACTATGGAAAAGTGTACCCATAAACTACATTAACCTAAAAATTCAAAAAATTTCCTGCTTTGTGGTGGTCTGTATGATAATTTTTCTGGGACACTGTAGATGTATGTATTATGAGACATATGGGGGTATTATGAGACGCTGTGCTTGAAAGTTGACTAGTTCATATTTAATTACGGTAGATTTCATAAGTAAAGGGTAACAGGGACACTGTAGACAGTCGAAAAAGATTAGTTGACTTCATATGTCTACTTTAAATCTTTGTACTCTTAACTACATAGTGAGTGGTACAAAGAGAATCATCAACAGTATGCCAATATGATGTAGTAAATTTAAGGAGCTATATCATCCCATAATTAGCTTTGTGGTTGACTTCTAATCACTATCTGTGATGATCTGAATAGGTACTATTTCTTTACTCCTAAATCTGCAGGATTTAACTTGCTCAACTGGTTTTAAGCTATGCAACCCATATTACCCCCTGTCCCACAATACCAGCCTCTACTCTATGCATGGTCTAAAAACGCAACGGAATTATTTTACAAAAAAAAGTTGACGGTGAACGACTACCGGAGCGATTATTTTGAACTTGAAAACTAGACCAACGACGAATGATGTCTAAGCGACAATGCTGTGTTTGGGGTTGCCACAACAGGAAAGGAAGATGTGTGGAGGATATTGATGGAAATCGTCTTTGTGGATGCCCTCAGCTGCAGGTTGATGGTTGCCCCAAGCCCGAATAGACCATATGCATGGTCTAAAAACGCAACGGAATTATTTTACAAAAAAAAGTTGACGGTGAACGACTACCGGAGCGATTATTTTGAACTTGAAAACTAGACCAACGACGAATGATGTCTAAGCGACAATGCTGTGTTTGGGGTTGCTACAACAGGAAAGGAAGATGTGTGGAGGATATTGATGGAAATCGTCTTTGTGGATGCCCTCAGCTGCAGGTTGATGGTTGCCCCAAGCCCGAATTGGTGACACTCTACACCATTAGCAAAATGCCCCAGTCTATTAAACGCGCTGTTATACAAAGAATCAACCTTACTAGACAAGGTCCAGAACAGAGCAGATGGAAAGCTTCTTCAACCGCGGTGATCTGCAACGTGCATTATGAGGACTTCATGGGTCCTAGCAAGACAAACAAATTTTGTATTCCTGTGTATTTTAAGAAGCCCAGCACCACTCCAGCATCAAAGAAAGCTAGGATAGAGGAAGAAGATATGCAGGATACAACCAGTGGATATCAGGATGAAGATCTTGATGATTTGTCACTGCAAGATACTCAGCCAGAAACTATCCGTGTAAGCCTTGATATTTGTACAGCCTCAAGTACTTCTCAACTGGACTTGGATGCTGAGTTGTACCTTGAATCTACTGAATTTACTGATAGAACTGAAGATACTCAGTCAGATACTGTTCCCATACAATCACATTTGCATGGTCTTGATGCTGAAGACCCAGGTACAGCCTCCAGTAGTACTCAACTGGTTAATGCTGAGCTGTGCTGTGAACCTGCTATGATAGTAAGTGGTACACCTGTTTCACAACCACATGATCTTAGTTCACCTGATGTTGCAAGTATTGTCTCCAGGTGTGCTCAGGTAGAGCAAGAAAACAGTGAGCTACGTGCAGAGAACTTGGCATTGAAACAAAAAACTTGAGACTTTCAACAGCACTGTGCAGCGATTAAGTTTGAGCCTACTTACTGAAAGTAAACTACAAATGTACACTGGCCTTCCTCGGAAGGTATTTGAATGTCTTTTAGCGTGGATAATTCCTGCAGTAAGAAAAAGAGGAGCACGTGATGAACTAGATCCATCTCAAAAGTTGCTCTTGGTTATGATGAGGGTTCGTTACAACTTTCCGCAAAGTGATTTAGCTTTTCGCTTTAATATTGATCAAAGCACAGTATCCCGAATCCTAAATCAGTGGATACCAATGCTGAAAGTTCAGTTGAAACAACTTATTAGATGGCCACAAACAACTATTGGCCCAATTGATCCTCCCTACAATTTATTACCCAATGCTGTAGCCATTATTGATGGAACTGAAATTTTTATTGAAAGGCCAAGTAACTTAGCTACACAGAAATCTTCATACAGTGATTATAAAAGTCATACCACAGTAAAGTATTTAGTAGCTATAGACACTTTTACTGGAGTTTTTGTGTATGTTTCACCCGGATTTTCTGGAAACAGCAGTGATCGGTTTACTATAGAGCATAGTGGGATACTAGATCAATTGAAACCAGGCCAAAGAATCCTTGCTGACAAAGGATACAATGCACGGGATCTTTTTGCTCAGAAGAGATGTTTTTTGACCATTCCGAGTTTCTTAAGTGAAGGTCGCCTTACTGCACAGGAAGGTTTGAATTCTCAGACAATTGCCAGTGCACGGATTAGAGTGGAGAATGCCATCAAACGGTTAAAGGAGTACAAGGCTTTATCTGAAACATTAAGCAACAGAGTGAACAAGAAGATTGTGGATGATATGGTCCTTGTAGCTGGTGCACTATGTAACTTGAAACAAAAATTGATTAAGTAGCTATAATGTATACATATATATGTATTTTTTTTATTTTCTGGGTATTGTACAACAATAAGTGTAGTTGGTACTTTATAGCAGAACATTTATTGTAATTTACAAGTGACATAAAATAATTAGCTTACATTGAACTACACAACCCATCAATACTACATGTATACATAACCCATGCGTAATAACACACATAACCTTATATAAATTAATACTACATATTACATAACCTATCTAAAGCTTCAACACCTAGTGTAGAGAAGTAAAAATGAGAGAGTTTATCCTTCATATCTGTCCATAGTTCAACATCAAACATAATCCGCTCAATATGAATGTCTACGTCTGTCCATACCACAAAATCACAAAATTCTGCACCTGTGAGTGCAATCTGACCTGTCACTTGAAAGTAGTAATCATGCCGGCGATTGAGAGATATTTGGCCATTTTCGGTATTTCTAAACAAACAAAATGCAGGGTCCTTGCAAGCCACTTCAATAGAATTATTTCGGTGCTTATAGGGACACTTAACCTCTACCACTCCAAACTTTCCATTTGCAAGGGGAATGATTCCATCAGGAGATGTTGCCAGGTAAGGAAATTCTACACTCAGGTATACACCACATTCTTCAACCTGAGCACCACTCTGCTGAATGTATTGGTGTATAGCATTTGACTCGTGGTCACATCCCCACCGCAGTGCTGCTGTGTGGGGAATACCATAATCTCCTAACAGAGATTTAACCAGTGAAGGAGGATACAATCGTCGGAATGCTCTGTTGCAAACCCTACCAAAATTGCTAGACGTGATTCTCCACTGTCTTGCATCTAACCACAATGGATTATGTCTTTGACCAATGGTCATGACTTGGATTAACTCAACCTCTTCAGCGCCTCAACAAGATCATCGACATTAACATCTCGAATAGAAGCGATGTCAGATAACTTATCAAGTGGGTCGATTAATACAGGATTAGCACTAGGTGGAGGAACTGATTGCAAGGACCTTTCTTCTTCCTGCTTAAAATAATGCTGGACACCTGAGTCACATCCAGCACTCTCCAACTGTTGCAACAAGTCATCAACTTTTACAACAGGCCCAGTGAATGCAACATAGCCATCAACAGATGACTTTCCAAAATCTAAGTCTACTACAAAGGATGGCTTTCCACTTTGTGTAGGCCTAGACCAAGCACACCTCACACTTGTGCATGCTTGTGGAGTGATCTCGGTAAGTGTAATAAGTAGTGCAGCTATATGTACACAACTCTGTGTTTCCCCAGCAGGACACTTACAATTTCCAGCTACAGGTCTTCCATCCTGTAACTTTGTAAATAGAGAGTAGAATGGAGGGTTCTTCCGCATAGTAGGTCGACATTTAGCTTTTATGAAAGTAGTGTCATCAGCTTTTGCCATCTCCAAATCAAACAAGTGGCTACACTGACATAAACGAACACCAGTTTGAAAATTCTTGGTGTAGCCTCCCTTTTCCTTAAGATATGCGGTAACATTACCTTCCCTCACTAACGGAAAGTCGTCTCCTGTCCAACCATCAGCTGGCAGTTGCTCAAAGCTTGGTGGACTTGTATACGTGACACATTGAAATGCGGTAGCCTCGATTTCCTCTTCTAATCTATCTGTATAAACAACATCAGCAACTTTTTGAACCAGTTCAGCCTTGTTTCCAGTTAGGGGTATCCGCCTCTCTCGCAGAAAAGTCTTCAATTGATCAACAGTCCACGAACGATACAACTCTACACCTTCCGCCATTCAGCTCACTGACACCGTTCACCGTTGTGACGTAAAGAGGATCACGAGAGAATTAGAGATATACGGTACGCATATCGTCTATTGTGGTAAAGGTCACCCAACTAACACATGTGAATTTTGTATCTTTTAGCTACGTAGTGCATCAATGTATGGCTTTAATCAGGGGCGGATCCAGGAGCTGGCAAGGGGAGGGGTACAAACAGGCTAAGTTGTATAGGTGGTTGGTGAGAACCAGATTCTCCGCTTGTTAGTTCCTGCAATTTTAAGCAGAAAATAATCACCTCTTATAGCAGTGTCACACTGTTGATCTTTGCCATTTTGGCTTTTGCAGAATGCAGATGGTTGTGAAGTTTTAAAAACTGTTTAACGGCTCTGAATTCCTTAAACAATAGCAACGCGATAATTATTTTTGCTACTCCACTAAAAATTTTAGTGGCGCTTAGTACGCACGAAGGTGCTGGGTGACAATTTTGCAGCTAGTTTGACTTTGGTTAAGCTTGTTTCAGCTGAATTTGTAATAAAATGTGCATATTTTCATTGGTCTGACATAAAAGTTTAATATTTTAATTTTTAATCAAAAGTATGGCTGGCTCCTCCACAAGGTGGGGGGAATTTGCCCCAAATGCCCCATCCTGGATCTGCCATTGTTAATATGCACTACACCACCCTACAAGGCTACACCTGGTAGTAAAGTTGGACAAGATACTAGTTTCTGTGCATCTCTTAGGCCACATAAACTTAATTATTAGTTTCTCATCCTCCTGTACTCAAAATAGCAGTGTGGGAGGACGGATTTTTATTTTTATTATTTTTACTAACTAAATAGATGAATTAGCTAGCTAAAATGACTCAAAATGCAATTTTCTTAAACTGCACTAGCAAGGTACCTTGGGTACCAACTATAAAATGTACTACTTGGCATCCCTTAGCTGCCAGTGGTACAAAAAATCCTTGATGAGGTAAGAAAACGGTGGGATGAGAAACTAATAATTAAGTTTATGTGGCCTTAAATCCTTTTTTTTATTTATCAAGTATCTCTTTGCATGCTCTGTAGATAGACAGTTATTTTATTTGTTGATTTATTACCTCAGGTACTGACCTACAATGTGTTCTGTGATGCTAATCTGGAGTGGGTGTGGCTGGAAGATGTGCAGATTGTGGCTTCCGTGAACCCTAGCAGCATGTTGGGTTGTCACTCACTCAGCACTCGATTTACTTCTGTTGTTAGAATATGCTCCGTTGGGTGAGTACTCAAAATAATGTGCACTCATTCTTTACATAAAATAATATACATGCACACTGGATGCTGCTCTTTACTTAAAAATGTGTTGTAACTTAAACTTAATGACACAACTTACCATCCATATAGAACATGACACCCTATAGCACAGTATATAACTAGTGATAGTAATTTAGTTAGTGGTAGATTTAAGATTTTTTTTTGCTTTCTTCAACAGTTATTCAGACAGAGACCAATGCTTACCTCACACCGGTTCTTCATCATGACCTCAGGGCTCATCCCATAATGGGGCTCCACTGCTAGAGTACACTCCCTAGCTGGCTCCATGGTCTCTTTATATGAACAGGTATTGTACATGTGTGTATGTACTTCTGCAGTGATTGGAAGTCTTGTAGTCTAATACCCTATAATGACTTTCTTCAAGAGAGGTTCACAATTTTTGCAGATTCGCAGCTACATACAGTATATCCATAAAATTTCTTTTCATCCTCAAAATTTGCAACTGAAACAAAATGGCATTGTTTGAGTATTATAAATGCATAAAAGATTCTGAAAAAAAACAAAAAAAACTTATATTTGAAATTTTGGATGTTGGCAATACGGGAAGTAATTCCCCCTTAAAAAATCCTGCCATATGGTATTTCAGTGTTATACTACACTGACTGCAGTAATAAATACTCACTACCTACTGTATATGTACTCATATTACCTTATACCTATCCAAACAGATCAGAAGCACATTCACAACTGATGATCAGTCACATTACTTGTTCACTCCAAGAGACCTCACCGAGTAAGTGGTCATGCAGTGTACTGAGGTAGAAGTTCAGTTCAGAGTCTAGTACTAGTAGCAGTGAAGAAGTGTTGGAGGTGTGGAGCTATGAGACTAAGAGGTTGCTCTGGGACAGGCCAGTTGGTGAAAATGTTCAGAAAGTATTTGATGGTTTGTTAAGTTCCATTTTCATGTCAGAATTGAATATTGACTTTGGTGAGAAGAAACAGAAGATCCTGAAGAAACAGAGCCATTTACAGGTGTTAGTAGAATTTGCATCTACATAGGCGTAACTGAATTATATGTGTGTACAGTATATCTCTACATGAGTTCTTAATGCATGTCCATTGAGTTCTGAATAACTGCATGTACGGACTGTACAACTCTTACAGTAAATTTGTTTTCTGAATGCAAGGTGATATAGTTTGTCTGTTGTTCTATTGCAGGCTGGCTTAATTGTCCAAGCTCAATGAAGCCACTGTTCTGGTTGGTGAGCTTAAACTTAGAAATGGCCAATCGAACTTATAAATGTAAAGCTGCTGAACAGAGTACACTCAGTCTGTTAGCTCAGAAACAAACAGAAGCTGGTGAGGCCTTGAAGCTAGGAGATTATTGTTAGTACGCAAGTATGTACGTTTGACAATACTGTAACTCTCATGCAAAATAATATATGTTAATACTGACTCAGAGGTTGTGCTGAAAACAATGTATAAATATATACATACAGTATACGTTATACAACTTGCATGCATGTGCACTCCAGAATTTCACATTTCTGGATATAGTACATGCATATATTACCAAAGGCACAGTAAACAGGGTAGCCAACTTATGCTATCAGTAGTAGCGTGCTTGTACATACGTATACATACATATATACAGCATTTAGTCCAAATTACCATTATGCAGCAAGCCAGTGACAAAAGACTGAAGTTGTGAGAAAGTGAAGCAAAACAATCTGAAAAGAGAGCCAAACTAGAGAAGAAGAAGAAAGCTGTTGACAAAGAGCTATCCAAGGAAGCCAAATAGGCTGTTGGCAATCAGTATCAAGACAGAGACACTGTCTGAAATAAGAGCACTACCCGATATGATCAGGGATATCTTGGAGAGAAATGGGAACTTTTGATACTTCATGGGGGAACATGAGAAGGTATGGAGTGAAACATGAGAAGCACTTTTGTAACTAGACATTGGTGCACAGGCAAATGTAAATAATTACTTTCCTGGTAATGGGTTAATATTTAATCCTACGTACAGTAATTTTCTCTATAACCAACTGTATACAACCTTAATGTAGGTATACGCAGTGTTGGGAGTAACGCGTTACATAATTACATAAGTAACGCGTTACGTAATATTATTACTTTTGTGGTAACTAAATAACGAAATACGCTATAAAAACGGGCAATATAACTCAAGTTACTTACAAATGTAACGCGTTACGTAAGTAATATAGTTACTGTAACGAGTCTAATATTACGTAATATTATTACTACAAGTAACGAAGTTACTAATCTCGTTAGTTATCCTCTGAGTAACGCCTAGCCACAACGAAGTAATGAAGCCTACTAAATGAAGCTTATTCACCAGCTTCTTACTTGTAACCAAGATTTGCACATTGTCCAACAACGCAATCATGTCACGTGATAAAGTGGTAGTGTCACACGTGACAGCTTAAGGCTGTGGACACAAAGTAATATAATATGTAATATTATTATAGTTACTTTTATTTTATGATTAATATGTAACTGTAACTAAATAGTTCAGTTGCAAATAATATGTAATATGTAACTAGTTACGTTTACAAAGCAACACTGGGTATACGGCATGTATGCATGTATGCAATCTATACAATGATTCAAGAAGTGCATAAAACAGTGTATCATATCATAAGCCCTTGTAGCTCAGTGGTTAGAGCACTGGTCTAGTAAACCAGGGGTCAGGAGTTCAATTCTCTTCTGGGGCTTTATCTTTTGCTTTCATGGCTATATTCTACAACTAGCTTAATTCAAAACACCACATGTTAGTGTTATTGGCAGGGACGGCTTTAGGGGGCTCTGGGGTTTCCAGAGGCCCCCTCTGAAATAGCATGCACCCTTACGATTCGTCTGGGTGATAAAAAGTTACAAAGAGTTATACATACTGTATTATATTATGGCTTTTCTATTGGAAAAACTTTATGCCTTTGCCTTTGAAATCACCTTCACAGCATTCAAAACTATGTAGTGATTTTTTTTGGTCTTCAACTTACAGCTAGGTTGAAGTTGCAATTCCAGATAACCTGGCACATATGAATGACCATGCAAACATTGACCATTTTTGTACAGCTTCCATACAGATAGAAAGTTTTTTTTAAATGTCCCAGAACAGAATTGAACTCTTGACCCCAGGTTTACTAGACCAGTGTTCCAACCATTAAGCTGCAAGGGCTTATGTTTATTAGTAATGCACTTTTTGTATTGTTTTCCCTTTTTGTATCATTCAGTGAATCTGTGAAGTGTTACGTCACCATGTGAGATAAAATAAAACAAAAAAAAAAGATAATTAAAACAGCCCCAGAAGAGAATTGAACTCTTGACACCTGGTTTACAAGACCAGTGCTCTAACCACAGCTACAAGGGCTACTTGGTGTTGATAACTCAGTTTTCATTACTCATGAATGAAGACCATGGTATTTAACTTATCATTGAGACTGTGTATGCAATAGTAGATAACATTTTAAAAGACTATCAAGAAACTGCAGCAACAACTCTAGTAGAGTATTCATTGGGGTGTACTTATATCTTGAGGTTGCACTGTACAGTAATAACAATAGTGTACTTGTGCTAGAATTTACTTTTTACAACTGTATCAGTGTCATCATTTGTGTTAGTGTTGTGAAATCTAAAAGCTGTCTAAGAAAACTGAATCATGTTCTTGAAGGCTTAGACAAGGAAGTGTTAGAACTCAGAACAAAGTATGTACATGCAAAATGTGCTACAAATGTATATGTTATTCTTTCTCCTGCAGGTTTAAACAGCATGCTACAGAAGCAGCTAAACTCAAGTTAGATGTGGATAAGGGAAATGAGACAATTGGAATAGCTGAGAACATGATTGGTAAACTAGAAGGAGAGTACGAGGGATGGTCATCACAGGTAACTAGTGCGTAAACTTAAACAGTAACTGTGAAACCTAGTCTGATCACACATTGGGGCCCATCATTATTAAGATAGCTATATGGGCAGATCGCTACCTAATGCAGCAACCAACTTACTAAGTGATAATTATGTCATGTTGTCTATTGAATTTGATTCTTACTATAAATGTTGCACTTTTGACATGTTTAGACAGAACTCCATGCATACATACACAATTTATTTGCTGTATAGTATGAGGGTTTTTATGGACCAAACAATACATGTTTGCATACCTATTTCATACACGTAGCCACAAAGTCTGTTGTTCATGTGTGTTTTATTATTTTTACCAGCGTGAATTCTTTCTGCTATGCATCAGTTGTAGCTGTATGCACTTAGCTAGTACATCAGTATTGTATACATACATACATAGCTACACATGATATCTACATTCTCAGGTTAAAGATCTAAAGGAAAAGTTGGACCAGTTACCCAAGAGGACATTGCTAGCAGCAGGTTTTATCACTTACCTCAGTCAGGCCTCTGAGGGAGAGTGACGTAGCAAGTTGTCTGACTGGCCTTAATCTGGTAATCTAAGGTATAACCAGCTATTGGGGATGCATCAGTTTCACTGGCAAACTTTTTGGCATAATGGGTGGGTAAAAACAATGATCAAAATGCTGGCATAATAGGTACAATTTTTGTGATGTGGACATAAAAATTGCACTAAAGATTGAGATACTCTACTAGTCAGATGTAATAAAATCAACAATACATAGCTAATTGTTATGGGAAGAACAAGTGGCAAGTGAAAAGTGGTGATCAAGGTGTACCCTAATAGAACTGTCACACAATATTACTATACATGTTAAGAGCAAGTGCACATCAAGATACTCTAATAGAACAGTCACTTGAAGGTGAAATTGCAGTTTTGCACTTGGAAATGGTCAAGATTAATGCTGAGCAAAATTTATAATTCCTGAGCAAAATATGGGGCATAATAGTAAAACAATTGCTGGAAAGAAAATAGGTGGAAAAAAGCAAATTTAAATAGACTTGTCCCTATACCAGTTATGGTAAAGACTTCATGGTTACAAAATGTTGTATATACTATGTACCAGTAGTATGTACATGTGTACAGTATACTTACATACATACATACATGCATATATAAATGAGTGAGATGCATAGTTGCTCTAATACATATGGTACTATGTGCATAAAAACAGATTACCAGTCAATGTTACTACCCTTCATTTGTTACTGTTCTAAGGTACGTCTTGAGTACCGAGAGTGAACAGTTAGTGTGGAAAAGAGAGGGATTACCATCTAATGATCTCAGTGTGGAGAATACTCTAGTTATAAATACTACAAGTAAGCATGTGTGGTTGGACTGATATTATTTATGTACCACAATTCTGCATACAGTATATACATGCATTGTGTAGTATTAACAGGCTCTGTGTTAGACTCTGGGTTAGTATTCACTATTTTATGTACATAATGTTTTTGTAATAACACAGATGCAAATGAACAACGTACTGACGTACAGTGTGATTTAGAATTCAATTACTACAGATGTGTTAAGCTTTTGTGTACTTTGCATTTGTATAGACAATTGTGCATGTCCATTTCTCATTGATCCATAACAACAAGGTACTGAGTGGCTGAAAGTTCACTTGAAGGAACAAAGATTGGAAATGGTCAACCAGCAGGCGTGTATATGTGTACATAGTATGTATCTACATTCTTGTGTTTAACACTGTCACTCTATTAATCCATGTCTTGCAGTGTAATGTTCATACACACTCGTATGCATCTATACAGTAGGCTAAATAAACAAACACAATGGTACGTGTGTGTATATTTTGTTTATTCTGTAGGACTCCAACTTCACCATTTCACTGGAGTTAGCAGTCAGGTTTGGTAAGACGTTGATCATTCAAGAAGTGGGTGAAGTAAAGCCAATCCTTTATCCACTGTTGAGGAAGGATCTTGTTAGCCAAGATTATGAAATATTCCTTCTGCAAGTGTGCAATAACTGTTAGTTCTCAACAACACATTCAGACTGTACATGAATGCACTATCCAACTATGGGCTTGTGGTATATACACTATGATTACCTGTGTCAGCTCAAAGTTGGAATAAATCTGTGATGTCACAGCAAAATTTTACATGCACACTGATGTGTACACATTGAAACTCATGATTTGAACTACTTAGTTTTACTTACAGTCATAATAAAACCAAAAAACTAGCTCCAGAAGATAACTGAACTCTTGACCCCTAGTGTATGAGGACCAGTGTTCTAACCACTGAGCTACAAGGGCTGGCTTTGATCATTACCTTTCTAAGCAGATTGATAATCAGAATACAAGACAAAAGGTTGCATGCAATAAGTCTGAGGTTAGTGTATAATTAACTAGTATATAAATTATTTTAAGTACAGCACATACACTGTTAAAAATAGGGTGTAATCCAATCACCTTTGGGGGAGTTCTAACTGCTGTTTAAATTAAACTCCTTTGAAGGGAGTTGTAGTACTCCCTAGGGGTGCTCTAGGAGCAACTAAAAGGTGTTACAAGGGCATTGCAACACTCCCTAAGGGTGTTCTAGGAATAGCTATAAAGGTGTTCTAGTGCTCTCCATGGTGGCATTTTGTTGAAAAGAAATGTAGGCTTGCTACAGCATTCCAGTAACCTTCATGTTGATTTCAATTTATACTCAATGACTACCAACAACAAAGCACATTAACAGTATGTAATAATATATTTGCAACACCTTATACTTACCACATAGTTGTTTCCAAGTCACTCTTATAGAAGTTAGCAAACTGTACTTATAACCTAATTTTCAATAGAAGCATCCAATTGTGGGTTTCAATATACCTAGGTGTAGGCAAACACCCTTACAGTGGCTTAGCTATTATTGGGGAGTAAAATGACATTTGTGGTGTTCAACAACACCCCAAGTGCTACAATACTCCCCTAGGGTGTTGTAAATACCATGGGTGTACATGAACACCTTTACGATGGGTGTACCTGTAACACCTCGTTTTAACAGTGTAGAGTTCCAGAAATAAAAAGTAGTGAAACAAGATAATGTTATGTATGAATAATGGTATTGCAACATAAGTCTAAGGGAAAATCCCTACAATGGCACTATCTGTTCCAATGGGAATTATCCCACATAGCTATGTTAAATTGCTAGCTGAACTACATACTAGGACTATTTAATTGACAATTAAGTGATCTTTTTAATATGTAAATTTCATACGCCATAGCACTTTGCACAGTTTGCAGGATCATTGTATTGCAGTATTAGAGCAGCATAGTGCAAAATAATGGGCATTTTGTGCACTTTGTAATACAATTATGAAACTTTCAATTGGTGCCTTCCATGTATATATCTTGTATGGTATAATGGCCAAACCCTCCCACCCTCATCCAATTTTACATTCTACTAGAACATTCTAGAAGCCCTTAAAATGTGCACTCTATTAGAGTATTGCAATACCAGTAGTATTACCAAATATTGAAGTAAAGCATGTAACACAATACATTTATAAGTCTGTCTTCAATAATCATTATTGTGTCTGTATAGAAAAGAAGAAATGTGAGTAAAAACAAACCTCAAAGTCAGCCATAGGCTGGTTTTGAGGCCTTAGACAGTACAAAAAGAAGCAAAATCCACACATACAAAAAAAACAGACAAGCTGTAAAAAATGGTGCAGCCTTGAAAACTTGGGTGAAAAGTTGTGAAATCAAAGGTGGCAGCCAAGAAATGGCTGCAATGATGTTAATGCTAATAAATTTTAATAATGGCTGTGTGTATTGTTGAAATTTATTAGCATTAACATCATTGCAGTAATTTCTTGGCTGCCACCTTTGATTTCATAACTTTTTTCACTCAGGCGCTTTTTATGGCTACACAATTTTTTGTACAGCTTGGCTGTGTTTGTGTGGGTATACAGTATTTAATCATACAGCAATATTGTGAGGACCACATTGAAATGTTACATTTGTTTTTCATTTTTCACCAGAAGATATTGAATATTGCAAAAACAAAGTTGTGCTACAAAAGTTGTGCTGTATGGTATGTACAATATTGGTGTAGAAAATAGTAAAATCAGATATAAATTGAGAAAAATAACAACCCCAGAAGATATTTGAATGGTACTGTTAATTTCATTTCTATTTGAACAGTTTCGTCCATGATACAAGTTCCATGTTATGTGTGAGGTGAAGCTCAAACCTTTCTTCAGCTCAGATTTGTCACAGTGACTTCTTACGAGTGGTTGTGAACTTGTGATCAACCCGTAAAGTTTCCGGTGGTTTTTGCTTTTAAAACACTGCCACGGACGACTCACAGCACAGATGCAATATTCAAACAAACAGTAGTGCCCTTACCACTGAGTTACAAGGGCTGAAATTGTAATTCTTTGAATCACTGAATGGTTGTTTCAAAGAGTAAATTGAAAAATTATTAAGGTAAAAAATCTAAAACCCCAGAATAGAATTGAACTCTTGACTCCTGTTTTACTAGATCAGTACTCTAACGACTGAGCTGCATGGGATAAGTGTATATTATCTGAAGTTGACATGATCAAAAACAGTTACCATTTTTTAATATGCATCAGTACAAGTTTGATTCTAGCGAAGCCTTACAATATTAATAGGGCCACCTTCTGGACCAAAACTCACATCCTTAGTATTGAGGTGGTTCTATTTTCAAAACCATTTAGTATATATGGTTGCTGTGGAATGTAAAGTGCTCCTAATTAAGTATTTAATATATGGGGTGCAGCCCCCGAATGCTAAGAGAGACCTTGATAATTTAAAACTCAGCAAATAGTGAATCAGCTATATCTTGTATAACCCCTGCCAGTGGGAAACACCTACAGATGTATGTAGGCCTGATGTCAGCATAATAGGCTGGAGTGCTATGCCAACATAATGCTAGCATATTAAATTATGGAGCTTAATTCCATGATAATAGATAAATACTCCCTAATAGAGCAGTCAGACTGAAAACTGCAATAGCCTACATTGTATAAAGCTCCTTAGATCAATACTATCTAATAGAACAGTCACTTTGTAGTGAAATACTCTATATGATAGAGCATTTGTAACCATTACTGTTACACTGTGTGGTCTGATAAAATTGAACATGAACTGTACTTGAGTGCTAAAGGTCATTGACAAATACCAGAATATTTTGTGTTAAACTACTACCTTGTCCAGTAGGATTTTCATTACAGAATCATTTACAGAGCTGTCGTTGTGATCCAGTGTAAGTTGGATTATGATTTTATTTCTGTCACTACGTGTAGCTTAGATGACAGTACTATATTACGTCCTGTTAACAGTTGGATATCAGCTGATACTGTCAATGGCCCATACATGTACCATGTCTCCTCTCAATATCCATTTGACTACTGTTTACCCTACTCATCATACTTCACTCCTGACATCATATGATGCAGTGTCAGTTTAACAGATCTGGTGTGCTATGTGGACATTGTCAACAAGGTCTCAGTGCTGTGTTTGGCCATGGTTCATCACAGTATAAAAATGTGTTCCAACATCTTTCTGTTTATCATAATAATAATATACCTATAGCAATAGCAGGTATTGTGTTGGTAATAATGTTGTTTTGTTGAAACTCAGTTACCAATAGAACTATTATAACATTCAAAATTATTTTTATGTGAACATTATTAACACAAATTATTCAAAATTGTTACCAAATTGTTATTCACCCATTTGTATAGCACTTTCAATTTTCAATTTTGATTTACATTAGGAATTAAAACTTGCATGTTGTTTCTACAATAACATGTCCAGTTACTCAAAAACATATTTTACAATCAGCATTTCCATTTTACCTCATTATGATAGCATTAGCACTGATTGTACAGTCGTAAAATACAGTGGCTTTGAGCACGAAGAGGTTTACATGTTCTTGCCACACTCTTCTTAATGAGTTATACTAAAATTTTCAGTGGTATTTCATGTCTTGTTCTTTTATTGTCGAATTACTCATCTTCCTAGTATAGACACACACAGTTATTCTGGTCAGTAGATACAAGTGTTGAATTGTTTGCAGTGAAATTCACTATACTGTTTGTGATCTGTGTAATTCTGTTAGCTAACATTGATATTTTTCAATATTCTCCATCTATTCACAAGGTCATTGTTAAGATTTCAAAAGTTTAAGCCACTACTTGATGATCGACATTTTGGCAATAACAATGATAAATACATTTACTGGACTGGATTGCAACTTTTATTCAGAGGAATCTTTTTTAGTTTCTCAGCATTAAACAATATCAGTCTTATCAGTGGTACCATTGCACTAGGTGTTGGGTACAAGACATTTTATGTCCCATTAAGAGCTTGTTCAATAACATACAAGAGTCATTTCTAACTTGCTATTAGTGTATATACTTGCATCATATAATGGATGCAAAGAAGCCAACAGTGCTTATCCTTGTGGTATTCTTGTGTAGTTATTTTTCATTGCAAAAATTATACAAAATTTCTTACACAACAATTTTGCAGATAAAAAACTCTAATAGAGCAGTCATTCACATAAATCATACAACTTTTTGCTTGGAAATAAAGCAAATTACAGTAGTATAATGCACAATAACAACTGAGATCCCTGATCAATGAGAAAGTATGGAAAAATAGAAGCGAAATTGAAAAACCAAGTGTAAAGTACATGAGCAGTGAAATCCCAGATGTCACATTTAATTACAAAGAATTCCGAAAACCCCTTAGCTTGTTACTGTGATTGATTAGTCACATAATACTCTTACTGTGATTTGATTTCTGTAATTCACAGTTTTACACATCATAATGTTCAAATTATATCACATACATTACTATCATTTGGTTTCTTTGCTAGACCATTACAGGTATGTAGCTTAATTTAAAGAGTGTTAACTAGCTAATGGAGTAAATTAAAATTGATTGCTTTGTTTATAAACAAATCAAAAATGGCTTAAGAATATGAAGATTTAATTCAGAGGAGAATGGTAATGTATCAATAAATTATGGTTTCCAGAGCCCTTCTTTCAACACTGCATGATTTTTATAACCAAGAACAAACACTACATCATGTATACTTCTCATGAATGTGACAAAGGACTTCATAATAACAATGCTAATTTCAGGCACCATTGTGTAATCATATGTAGTAGTACATCATAGGGCTATGACGTGTGACCATTATGTCATTTCAGTGGGAAGCCAATTAAATATGTTACCTCCACCGATATAAGCTAGGTAATTTTGTTAGTAGAAGCAGTATCATACAGTACAATAATACTGTATATTAGGGATCATGAAGGTTTGGGCTTTTCTAGCTAAAAATATCACCCTAAAACCAGCCTCACAATACCTTCTTGGTGCCTTGGCAGTATTGGTTAGGTACAACCAAGCCCAAAAGTGCCTTTAGTATGACCTGAAACAATTCCAAAGTCACTACAAAATTTAATTTACTTGGTGATATTTTTTACTGACTGATTCCATTAGACAAGCGTAACTTGATAATGGCTAAGGCTACGGGCTTGATTATTTTCACTATTCGATGTTGCTTCAGCTGGACAGGTGTTTTGGCATGCCACTGTATATACATACAATGCATGCATTGTGGAGTTACCTGTGTCCAATTTATCTTTGTTGACAACCAAGGTGTCAATTCATAGTAGTGTTGCATGATGGCTTCCCTATGTTTGATGGGAATCATTCAAGTTTTCCATTGTAGCTGGATTTATTGCAGAGGTCCTTCCTTCTCTTCTTCATTTGTAATGCCGTGTAATGGGCTGAACTTAGCTGAAAACAAAGTGTAATTCCCACTTCGCTACAGTGTATTTTAGTAATTGATGGCTGGGGCACACGTTCAGATGAAAAACAATATGCCTGGTGCTATTCTTTCTGTTTTAATGTAGTATGCATGGGTTCACCTAATGTTACAAAAAAGTTGACAAACAAGTATAAGGAAAAAGAAGAATTTTAAGTTTGATTAGGATCATAGAAATAAAAAGTAGTGGTACAAGGGAGGCCACCTACACCTGAAGATATACTAGTGGACATTTAATCCCTAATTCAGTCATGCATGCATGGGTATACAGATGTAGAATGAAGTACGGATTAAATGTCCTTTAGTATATCTTCAGGAGTTAGAAGGTGACCTCCCTTGTTTCACTACTTTGTTTTTATATGATCCTTAATTGAACTTATAATTCGTATACTTGTTCATATAGGTTTCATGCAAGCTAGCCATATCAAATAATGAACATGGCTGGTTTATCATAATGTGTATGTGACCAGATTTGTCAAAAGGGGTCTTCCACACACATCCAATTCTATGTACTTGCATGACCATAACTCCGTACTCAAGAAAGATACAAACTTGAAATTTCTTCATCTATTAAGCCATGTTGGCACTCACTACTTTCCAAATTTCAAGGGGATAACATTGTCCAATCCGAAGTTATGAAATGCCACAGTTCATAAATTGGATGTGTGTGGAAGACCCCTTTTCATAAATCTAGTCACATATATTGGTTATGGTACTACAGGGGAGGATACACGGGGGCCTTGACCACCCCTCCAAAAATTTTTATATATACCAAGATCAAGATACTCTAATAGAGCAGTCACTCTAATAAAGCAGTCACAGTATTAGACTAGTGTGTAGTGCGCTATTTACGGACTTTTATGTACTTTACCAGTTATAAATGTGTAGTTGGTGAGGTGGGCAGCTATTGTCTATCAGCTGGCTGTGACCTTTTTTTTTGGTCTCATCTTACCAAACCAGAGACAATGTAGCGCCTCAAGCTCATTTTGACCCCCCTTTCCATAAGTCTGGATCCGCCCTGTGGTACTTTACTTACAAACACACCTGCATGTATAACTGTATAGAACGATCACCAGCAATAAATTGGGATTGACTGTGTCAGCTACAACAGACTTGGGTCATTTTACATACATACATGGTATTGATAACACAGAAAATGACATCACATATACTTGTATGGGTTTACTGAGACAGGAAGTTACCACATTCTATTGTGATAAGTATGGGAAAGTACTGAAAATAACCAACCATTAAAACTCAATGTGAATGGTGAATGCTGCTAATGTGAGGAGTAACATTGATCAACAACTGTTGGTACACATCAGGTACAAGTGTTAGGACATACAATGAAGGAGACAGACTTTGTGACTAATCAACTAACAAAATATTAATGATCTTGAAGAGTATCCCTTCAGCTGTGAGTTACTTACAGGCAATGTACCTTGCTGTTTTTCCAGGGTCCCTTAACCACCAGACAACCATTATAGTAGTGAATGTCAAGGTCTTAAGCAACTTGCCTTGCATTTATGTAGTGATTGTGAAATCTGAGCCTACGTACATACTAATCATGATTTGCATGCACATTACCCTAATATTTACACACATTTCCCTTGTGCAAATTTTCATGAATGGTACAAGTTTTACTTTAAAGAATTTCTCATGAACCAAAGCTCATTAACTACTAGTGACAACATGGTAGTATAATCTTATCTAGGTTAGATTTTGAAAAAATCACAAGGCATGATGAGGCATTAATACAAATTTACACCTTGATAAGATGCACTAAAATGTTACTAACCGGCTATGCACACGTACTCTGACTGCTATATTATAGTAGTTCAACTAAGCTCACAGAGTAGTCTGTACCTTATATTACACCTTACATAATAGAATCCAAACAACATCATGTTCTGGCCACTAGTCCAACATTTGAAAAATAATACTTCATGAACTGATTGGACAGTTTATAACTATCCTACAGTATCTTTATACAATATTTATTATGTAGTATGCACTGTTTAGTGCAATTAGCTAGCAGGTCATACAATACATTACTATAGTTTGGATTACACTGCAACAAAAAAATCAAATGATCAAATTACAATGTGTTACATGATTCAATAATAATAACAAATCTGATCTCTTCCTGATAAATCCACTTGCGACCAAAATCTCTTCACCTAGGGTAATATAAAGATACTCACTGATGATGATGACGTCATGAAAAGTATGCAACATACAAGAGAAAATGGGGGCCCAGACAAGCTTATTATATTAACCCTGTTTCACTGGTTAAACATTTGGGTAGTGCTAAAAGCCGGAACGGAATGGGACACATTCCAAGTTGAAAAATCGTTTTTCCAGATTGTACACTGTCTCCAACTGTCACATAGTAACTAGAATTGTACTACAGTTAATTTTCTTATACTTGTAAGCATGCTATAAATTGCTCGATCAAAGTTTCTAATTAATGCCCACTGCAAGAATGTGTTTTACAATCACCTATGCTGAAAAATGATCAATTAACCTGCTAACCTATTATTTTGTAAGCATTATAAACATATAATTCACAGCCACTAACATACACTGTGGTTAACCCTCGTAAATCATTGCCAATGCTGGCAGACTTCAGAAAACCACCCTCACTGTTACTAAAGGCTTGGACACAACTATAACATGAAAATACTACAGTAGTTCACCTTTTAGAATGATAAGGAAGTAACGCTACATTAGACTGGTAAGAACACAATGTGCCATGTGGTAGGTATTAAATAGAAACTTTGAACGCACGATTTCTAGCATGCCTATAAGTAGAAGGAAACTCACTGTAGCACAATTCTAGTCACTGTGTAGCAGTTGGAAACAATGCAAAATCTCTTTAAAACGATTTTTTCTACTAGGTGCATGCCCCAATTGGTTCTGTTCCAGCTTTTAGCACTACCCGCTGCATTCATTTAGTAGTCTAGCTATCATAGCCTGTAAAATTTAATTAATATAGTTATAAACACCATCCTTGATATAAACATCATGGCCTCTTTTGAATATGCTGATAGAACACGTGTGAAGTAGGAGTTAGTTTACATGCAGAGGAAGTTTGTTTAGCATTCAAATAGTGCTGTGAGCAGAGGAGAGTGCATAAATGAAGTCCATCACTCACAATCCTTATTAATGCCGTCAGCTTACTGTTACACAAGCTTATAGTCCTCGAATACATATCACTTTAGTACTAAAAGCCACCCTTGCATATATAGCAGATATATGTGTATATATATAAGGCTTTTAACCAGTGACACCATTTCACTATCACTGCAGCAGAACCTCAGCAATACAATGAAGTTTGTGTCAAGTGTGGAATTGTCTCACAAGTAATGTATGTTAGATTACTCTAATAGAACATTCAAAGAACAAAATCATTTGTTAAAGGAAGCTTGTATGATTGAGGTTCCACCACATTAAGGTGTACTTACTTGTATCCTTCTGGTTAGTAGTACATCAATCTTATGACGTCATTGTTGCACATATGGCACATGTAGTTGTCTGGATAATCATGAATTGTTGTCAGTAGTCTTTTGGTGTGAGATATATACCTATGATAAAAAGTAATACAGACATCATTACAACCAACGATACATATGGTATGTACCGCTCAAATGCAACACTGTCTCACGAGAATGTAAGTGATTAAAAAACTTACTAATTAAAAGGCGTGGCACCCATTTGACTTGCAAGTATTCATCCCAAAGAAACAGGATGAATATTCATGAGCAAAATGAGTGCCATGCCATATTAGCGAGTTTTTAATCACTTACACTTTCGCGAGACGGCATTGCATTTGAGCGGTACACACCATACATCTAAGTGTTGCAGTACAGTACACATTCATCATGCGTCGCATAACACTGGAGTACACATATAAACAAGAATTCCCTATTTTAATGCAATAATGCCAATCATGGAGTACACCTGATCACATCTGAATACGTACAAAGTCCCCTAGATATTCAGGAGAAAGACCTGCTATACAGCCACCAATGAAGCCACCAATGAAGCCACCAATGAAGCCAGGCATACTACACAAATATGTATATGGTGCACTTCATGGGCTGTAAATTGTTGAGGGACAAAAGTAGAAGTGCACATGTCAACAAAATTAATAGAGATGATGAATTTATTGGGGTTGAGCCAGGAGCTTATGAGTCGCCGAAGGAGCATGAAACTGAGTTCCATGACAATCCAATTACGTAATGGCATTTGAAATAATTTGCTTTATGTCACGTGCAACTGGTTGTGTAATTGACATGCACGATTCAACGTCTAACAATGGATGCTCCAGCTACACTAAGTTCACCACCTTCAAAGAAGAGAAGGGCCTTGAGGAAGACTCAGCAAACTTAACCATCGCCATGTGTCACTGCCAGCCACCTTCCTTGGCTTCTTCTATGGTGCCTTGGGGTCCCTTTGTTGTTTAACCGTGCATGCTTTAGTGCTAGTTCGTTCATTGTACATCTCCTTGTACACCATACAAAGCTCGAAACTCAAGTGGGAACACTACCATCACCTTGTAATGTCGTCACGCAATTCAGTGTACAGCTTCAAATAACGTTAGTACTTTCCCTATATAGACACTAATCGGCAATTGATTTTGGATTGTGATGACACCCGGCAGGCAGTGTAAGATTCAAGCTCCTTCGCTGCCTTCGGTGGCTCATAAGCTCCTGGTTGAGCCTATTACTTATACTGCAATTTCTAATTTTTTTTTGGATTTGATAGATCCTTGAAATATATAGGTACGTACACAAATTATTGACTAACTTGGAACAGTTTGCATCAAAACCCAATTCACTAATACTCCACAATAAGCTTATCCACTCCTAGCCTTATCTTGGTCCAGACCACTTTTCAGAACTCCATTCATGAAAGCCCAAAGATATGGAATATGTGATTGTTTGTGACCTTGAAATCATCCAGACTCAGTGAAGTGGGAATGGCCTGTATGAACAAGTACGTATGTTTACAACAGCTGAATGGCCAGTGGTGAATAAACATGAACATATCATTATCTTTACATATTTTGACCACAGCAAGATGAAATACTCGAATTTCATTGGCTACTTACAGGTATCTAAAACCTTTAGATCTCTTGTTCATGTCTCAATAGATCCCTGATACAAAACAAGGCAATTATGTGCCTGTAACATTGGCAATGCATGGGCGTTTAATTGGATAGTTGCTGTTACAAGGCTTGTTCTACTCATGAATGCAACGTTTCTCACGAATGCTACATTTCTCAAAGGTACAACAAGCAGCAGCAAATGTACATGAATGAGTTGTGGTCTAAATTAGTTAGACATCGAAACACAGGTTCTATGGAATTTAGAAACCCTCAGGCCTTGCCTTGTAGTAGTGCCCTCGCTTTGCTCGTGTGCCACAACACAGGGCCTTTTGGGTTTCTAAATTCCATAGAACCTGTGTTTTGATGTCTAACTATTATGTATACCGTGCAGCCAGAGATGGGGACATACAAGACTTCTGTTTAGTTCTGTGAGAAAACAGTAAGTATATGGGTGTAGTCAGTATGTTTTATAACATAAAATTCTCACATAGTTTATGTATAATATTTACAGGTTTGGGAACATAGTCAATACAAACTATGCAATACATACCATACACGCATACATGTCAAGAAATAGAAAATTGGAAACATGGTAAAAATCAAACTACTTGTTGTATTAAGATTCAACAATACTACACTGTTACTGTATGCATATATAGGGTATTGGGTCATGTCCACCACAACTGTTGAGCATGACTCTACAAACACTACCAATAAAATCGATCTCTGTAACCAACCCACTGTGGTACTTGTAAACTTGGGAGAGTGCAGGAGTGAATCTGATTAGCAACATTTTCTGGCTCTTATGCAACTTTTATCTAACACGACTACTATATGTGACCATTCCACACATTTTACATGCCAGCAAACAAAATGATGTAACACTTCACTCATTATACTGATTAACTTGCTCTTCATCGCAAAATACAGCCAGATTCTTTAGCTGCATGCGTGGAAAATTTCAGGCAATTATATGTAATGATAATAGTTAAGAAGCTTCAAATAGGGTAAAAGTTTGTGTGTTATGAAAATGTACACCTTATCGTAAATCCAGTCACATATTATTTAAGTCTTACACATACATTGCATGATGTAAGACATGTGTGAACTGCTGATATAATAATCATGACTGTTTGAACACACAGTTTGCTAATGTGGACATACCACTAACAAAGTAGGTAGTACCTGGACATATCATGTAAACATGTGAAGTGCAGAGTGCACTCATGTTCTGGCTCATGATAAAAATAATGTTAACAGAATACAAACAAACACGTGGTGTTACTGTCTGTGGTGTTACTGTCTGTGGTGTTACTGTCTGTGGTGTTACTGTTTGTGGTTGGAAGGCGAAGTTTGCTGTAAGGACAAATGAAATAGGAAACTCCAGAACAGAAGGATTGAGATAGATGGCTTTAAACAAGCTGATATAACACATTAAAGGTAGTTAAAAAACATGAAATTTTTATTACAGATGTATCGATTAGTCACCATTTAAAGTATGTATTACCTGTACTACACGCTACATACGTGCCTGTTGACTTTAGATAGAAATTCAAGGAGTATACTAGTATGACGGGTGTTCATACTGGGTGGAGGGTGAAGGTGGGCACCAGCTAGCCTTTAAAATTAAAGATCACAACTAAAAGCTATGGGCAAAATTATAGGGTTGCACCTGCTTTTTACTGGCTAAAATCAACACAGAAAAACTTTAGCGAACTAAACAAGTCTATCATCTACTCTTGTAACTGTTTATTGCCATCACCAAGGTCAGACGTTACCACTCCAACTTGACATAGCACCCAGAGGTAGTAGCTTTCAGAACCAACCTTGTATAGTTTAAGGGACGCTGAGGCTTAAAATCTGATACTGTAACTTCCTTGTTTGTGTTCTGTTAACATGTTATTATCATGAGCCAAAACATGTGTGGACTCTACACTTATGTATATCACAGGAATACACAAAATACCAATATAGTCACATACACTTTAAGTACATGTGTATGCATTGTATACACAATTCACAGTGGACTATACATGTGTGACTACATGACTGATGGACACCATTATGGTGTATGTGTATGCACACATATACCATAAAGACATTTTAATCCTTCAGAAAAGGTATGGATTAATACCTGCAATAAGCTTAAAGAACAGGTATATACACTTAAGCAAAAGGTAAAGATGCAGTGGGTGCTTACACTACAGTGCCTTTAATGGTTTTCATATAAAAGTGTTAGGGAATGGACTCTACAAACAAAGGAAACTTAACAGTTATGTATTTGCATTTACGTATTCACATGTTACTGTATGTGACTGTCTCAGCAAAAACCCGACTTGTTTGCACAATTCTCAACAATTTTTTATTATTTTCTCAGCATTATCTATAGTATCCAAGGAATGGATCACCAAAGTTTCAGCCCTTTGCAGTGAGTAGTTTTGGAATTATAGTGCTAGACAGTAGGAAGAGCATGAAAATCGATTTGTACAGTGACTATACTGAAGATAAACTACAGGCACTTACATTTGCAGCCATAACTTCCATTTATATTAGACTACAATGCTGAAATTTGGCTTAAAAGGTTCACCATGGACTAGCTAATTAACGAAGGTATAGTTTTAGCCCTGTAGTCACTTATGCATATGGGTGTGAAGTCAGGTTTTTGATTACATTTAGTGCATTGTAAACAAATACATGTGACATGCATACCGTTGGGGTTTTAGAAAGGAAATAACGATTTTCAAACTCTCCATGAGCAGGTGAATAAGATGGTGTCAGTTTTAATTGATTTGAGTCTTTCTTCTCTGGGTAATGGCCTGATATAAAATGTGCATATATTTTTCTTTGTAGCATGTGTAATTTTATAATTAAAAAAAAATTGTTTTAAAAAAAAATCAGAACACACACTTGTGCGAACAAGTCGGGTTTATGCTGAGACGGCCACATGTGTGACTTGTTGAGCAAGAACACGACATGGTTGCATTTTGTAAAATAATGATTAAAGTTTTAAGTAGTTGTGACTACTGTTGTGCACACAAAGTGTATACCACAAATAGAGCTACAATATTTAGTCATACCATATACAAAGGCCTGCCTTGCATTTTTAAGTTTAGGAATTACTATACTACAAACACTCTCATAGGAGTGAAGGGTGGGGTTGGGGTGGTGGGTGGGCAATATTATAATTAGCAAAACAAACACACAAACAAAAACAGGAAGGCAAGAAGCTGCAGAATACTGTATATCAGAAGCCACCATACTCAACTCCAATCCTCAAAAGAGTTGAGTAAACTAGCAAAGCTGTTAGATGCCTGGTTGAACTCGTTTATTCCACTAAGAAATGTTAGAGGGAAGAGTACCTTACTCCAATGAATAATATTATGTGGCACACCACAACCTTGAATTTCTTTGTCTAACCAAACTTTCTAATTACCAGATGGCTAATGTACTTATATTATGGACACTTTTGGACCAACCAAAATGTCCCTCCTAAGGGGTATATACGTATATACTGTAGAAACGCTCATTTTTGAGTATTCACAGTTACATTCAGGTTCCAATGCCATAATTCACACACATTTACACAGTGGTTTTATTGAATAGCTTTAACATTTCACTACTGGAGTCTCCTAGGTACAGTCAACAAGATGTGGTAAGTACCTATGACTACAATAGTAATCAAATAAACCCAGTGGGGCCTGCCCAAGCATTACTAGCAAGTATTTACTTGACTACATGCAACAACACAACACAGACTACAAGTCTTGGTTGGGGTTGGCAAAGTGCTATTCATGTGTGGTAATGAATGTACACTAGAGTTCACATAATTCTATTTATAGATTTTTGTAATCTTGCTGTTTACGATACATATGAGTGGATTTAAAAACTGCTGTTCAAGCTGCCGTAACCATTGTAATGTACGTATTTCTGGTGAGGCTTTTAATGGTGGACAGTTCTTCTATGATGATTTAACAGCTTCGGACAAATTTTCTAAGCTCTTTATGCTTGGTCTCTACTATATCTTAAAAACTTACACCGATTACTTCAATGACCTATTTAGTCTCACGCCACCCACCCCTATACCTAGAATAGGGTCTGGTGAAATTGTCCGGTAAGCTGCTCTTTGTTATCGATCCACGCTTAACAGTGAGCAGTGATGTAGCGATGTTAACGTCATGCAATTAAAATTCCAGCATTCAAATTTTTTGTACAGTTTCACCAGACACTATTCTTGGTATAGGGGCGGGCAGTGCGAGACTATGACCTATTATACTAGCAAATGGTTGTAGATTTCTGATTTATAAGGTCTAGCAACTTTCCATAGCCTCACAATAGCTATGTGTGGTGGTAGTTCCACAGGGGTAAGTTGCGCCATTCAAGAGCTGTTAAAGCTAGATTGACAAGCATATTGTTTTCCAGCAAAACACCATTTTTATGATACTAGAAGTTTCTAAAAAGCAAAAAAGGCAAATATACTTTGCTTGCTACAGCAATTTATGGTGCCATTAGTTAGCATTTGTGACAACCTCAGCAAATCCTGCATAGTTCACACTATTTGTCAAATTTCATTTTATTGCCTCAATATTTTCTAGTATCCAAGGAAGGAATGGGTTACCAAAGTTTCAGCCTATTATGTTATGTAGCTTAGAATTATGGTGCTAGACAGTAGGAAAACTACTGCAATTCTATTTGCCAACTTATTTAGACTTGTTTGTGCTGTGGTGTATGCTATTACCAAAATCATAATCAGAATTGGAAGTTCATGAGATTGAGATACTCTAATAGAACAGTCACCTAACTACTCTAATAGAACATTCAGCAGAAATGTGAAGGTTACTAGTACATATGTTGGTCAGTTACCACTGGATTGCCACTCCCAGTTCCCTTAAAACTCTACCCAGTCTAGAGTATAAAAAGGGACTTCATGCTGAGTTTCGCTATCTAAATTTGTTTGCAATAACTTTATCTGTTTGCATTTGCAATGCATATTTACTAGAGCACGAGTGCCCATATATAGATGTGTATGTATCTGTATCGGCTGCTTGTTTACACACGTTACCAATCTGATACCGATAAGCAAAAACAAGGCCGACATAACTGATAGCCAATCTGATTATCAGTACACCTCACCAACTCATGTAAACACACATGCCTTTTGGGATACAAAAATGCATTCTAATTCTCCATGAACATGGGGTTGAACAATGTGGTATATACAATAGGTTTTGTCAATTAGACACTTGCCTAACAGGATAATGGAGCAATTAAAACACACATAATTGAAGGGGCCAGCAGCAAAAGGCGACAAGTGCCATTTTGAAAATTCAGGTGACCACATAGTGGGCATTAAACAGAATTTTGGGACATAATTGAATTATTGTGATATTTGCTAAAAATTAATTTGAGACTGCCATGAACTTGTAAATTCTGTTGTTTATTTAGTGACAACATTATTCAACAAGTATTAAAATGGAAAATCTAAAATGGCCTTTTCCCACTGACCCCTTCGATTGTCTTCTACACATACTGCTGTTTTCTCATTGCATTTTTAGTAAGGTGTGCATGGTTTATTGCCGACATACCAACATGCATACCTCAATCATTTCAAGAATTCATTATCGGGATGAGTGTTTATTTTGGCCATGGTATTTTGACAGGTATTTACCAAGTATGCAGTCAATTTGTTAAAGTGGCAGTGTCTTACTTTTAATTGTAAGGGGTATGACTAAAACCTGGAATAGACTGGAAAGCGGATTCACAATGGACTGGGAGCAACTTGCCTTAAAATGTCTATTTATCATAATTATCCAAACAAAACAATATCAAACACAACAGTGGTAGTGAATAAACCTCTGAATGCTATCTTGAAGAATACTTGAGTTGATATTACAGCTACGTATTTAAAACTAGCCTTATTTTCCCGCTCAATTAAAAGCGCACTCTTAGCATTACAGCTACAGACAAACCAAGACACAAGCTGCTGAAGAGATGCTGTTACTTGGGAATTGCATTAAGGTTAATAGCTGTAATTAGTTTGACACCTGCTCTTCAGTTAGTCAGGTGACGGGTGGTGATGATCAGGACCCAAAATCAAACCACCTTGACGATCACTCAATTAAAAGCTCATGGTTCCAAACTTTGAAAATAAAATAATTATAGTACATACATTTGAGGGAGTTCCCAGCAAATATTATTTAACACACACAGGAAAACATGACTGGCTTCTGTAACTACTCTATGGGTCAGTGTTTATTCACTATGTTTACTTGTCTATTTCCTTGGATGAGTGGATTGGTCATAGTAATGACATTATGAACTACAACAGAATTAAACAATCTCACATGTTCATTAGTTGGGTTATGGTAAAGGAGAATATAGTTCATGGGAACATGGATAATTGAATTTAAGTTGTGGCTACATGTGAAATGATTTTACAAGGACCATTTAATTGTACCTATTAAGAAGATTTACGTATTGTGGTGGTACAATTGTTAAGTAATCTAATAGAACACTCAACTACTCTAATACAGCAATCACTATACATGAACATTCAGTATAATCACATAAGTATACCCTTACCATATCGACTATACAATGTCAATGACTTGTCTTCACATTATCACTGATTAGGCCAGATGATAAATCACTACAGGTATACGTATCTTCTTTGGATGACTGCAAACAATCACGTCTATATAAATGTGCATATATGCATTTGGTAAAATTTTAGCATAAACAGTAAAATGTACCCAGCTGACGTACGCATATACACACATGGTAAAATTTGATGAAGTACTCACACACTGTACCACATATGTACAAAACTAACAAAAGAAGATAATGGAGCCTTATGTATTTACCATGATACACAGCTTTGAACAAGGTTATAACAATTTGAATGAACCTAAAGTGGGATTGGTTTGTAAACTCTGTTTCAATATAATGTAATGTTTACAAGAATTTCAGTGAAGGTTGTTTCAAACATCCAGTGCTTTACTCAGCATAAGTTGCCTATTACCAAATGGTACCAATGATTGAACTTGACTCACAAAAATGGCTTTGATGACCTACTAAACTGTAGTAGCCATGAATATGCCATTAAAATGGTTTCTTTTCCTGCAGCAGTTTCTATTGACAAAACACTCCAGAGGCTCTAGTGGACATCGGCAATAATCAATCATACTGATAATATTTGACAAGCACTTATAATTCCTCACCACAACAACACACATATTATTTCCAGTATACAGTACAGCTTGAGGGCACCTTGATCCTCTCGGGACAACAGTACACAGAATACCGACATTAAACATGCGTATTTAGTAGCACAAACCAAGTCAAAGCATACCCCTGATAACCTGTAACGTTTGCACCAGCAAGGGGATACCCCATGGACTTACCCAGCATGACTGTCATTAAATATAAGTATCTAGTGCAAGTTATGTCAATACTGTATGTTGTATGTACATACACAATGAATACAGGTAGCTTGCTTACCTTGCTCCCAGTTCATAGTTTCCATGCTCGTGTGTACTATGTACCTCTTAAATTAATTCCTACTTGTACTTTGAAAATTTCAATGCTAGTATTTAAAGGAGCCTACCAAACACTTTCAACTAGCAAAGTGTTGAAGCTGAACAGAGATAAATGTTACCTTCTTTTTTCTGTACATGCTTCTAGCAAGCTGCCAAGGTACTGCTACATATTGTTGTAGCTACATACCTGCAACAAACTAACTTGAGGGCTATCCCGCTAGGGGCATAACTGGATTTCACACTTGATACAGGTTAAAGGATGTCTGGTTTGTAGAGGATACCTACACTAGAAACTTACGGTTGCCAGATCACCACCAATACTTTATGGCAAAGTCACTCATGTGTGGACATCAAGTTGCTCTCAATCTGTACCACAAACTATTCACAATAGAGCAGTCTTTGTTCTCCCTTGGTACCAAGTTGTAGTAATATCAAACTAGGGAATTACTCTATCTCTGAGGATTCTATTGGGTATCCAACTACTGAATAATAACCTGTGACAGAATTTTCATGGAGATTAATTCTGCTTCTCCACCAATTATACTGAAAGCCAATCAATTATTGTTGCAGACACTACAGTTTTGCTCATAGCTTGAAGCCTACTGGTCGAACAGTTGATTAGAATGTGCAAACTGTTCAATGATTGGTCATTGAGTGAAGTACTGTACCACTGTTTTTGTCAGTATTCGATAAAATCATAGACTCTGTAGTTATTATCAATATGCAGATCCCTACTACAGAGCATAATGGTTTTACTCATATCTTGCAGTATACTGGTGTGATCTAATTGGTACCCAGGGAGAGTCAAAGCTCATCTGTTAAAGCAGAAGTCTGTGTTGCTATAGTGAGAACTGTGGTGTTTGTGGTGAGGAATCAGAAAATAGAGTGGTGATTATTAAGGGCTACACACAAACTAGCTTGTTTATGGACTTAAAGTGACCTTTAACAATCAGCAAAACAACAACACTGGATATTGTATTTTACAGCTGTTTAATTGTAAGAGAAGGTTCAGTCAATTAGTCTAACCAATCACTATGGGGATGAAAAGAAGTAAACAAGACTATATTTATGACATCAGTTAGGTGTTTGTGCAAACTACTTGACCATATCAAGCATTATGGGCTATCTTATTCATTGTGGATTAGATCTGTCCCTTTGCCAAAACATGTGTTGTGCTTGGAGACAGGATAAGCACACTTATTAGTTTTGTGGCCTATGCTACAGCTATATACTACAGTATACTTATGGTTCACAAATAATACTATGCTAGTATAGCATGTCCATTTTTGTATGTACATACATATAAGAATTAAGTAGCATACATAACACCAAGAGTATATAATGGGGAGGGAGAGTGTCGAACTGTGCTACATGCTGTGAAAAATGATCCTGTAAAGTACTATGGCATCGTTCAAAAGACTTGGTAATTTGTGTTGATTAGTGACTAATTATAAGTGCAGCGGGCGTATACTTTGTATACGTGAATACTGAGTGGAAAAATGGTGTAGCTAATCAAAAAGTATGGCACATTGCACAGAGGAGCTTGCTGCACAAAGAGAAAGACACAAGCAGCTAACCTGGAAAGCAAACATCGAGGTTTCATCATGGTTGAATTTCGAGGTTTCATCATGGTTGAATTTCGAGGTTTAATCATGGTTGGTTTCATCATGGTTGAATTTCATTTGAGATTTCATCATGGTCACCATCCCCTGCCTGACAGTTCTACTAACAAAAGTGACATGTCTAGATGGAATGTCAGCCATTGCGATTCCATGCAGACCACTTGTCAAAACACTTTAAGGTGTTAAATCTGAGCAATCAACAGCAGGCAGGTCTACAAGTAAAAATGAAGGTATACGGGCTACTTTACGGGCTCATTTTTCGCAGCCTATAGCAGTTTGACACTCTCCCTTCCCATTATATACTCTTGGTAACACTTTAGCTATAAATAATCACTCTTGTATGAACACTGAACATGTGACTTATTTAACGCTGACGACTAAGACATGCATAACCTATAGACACCATTTTCATAAGGACTTTTTGAGGTATTTATTTCTCTGAAGTGATACCAAACCACATGCATACAGGTATCAACTTTCATGAAATGTGTTTTACACTACCCAAAGTTAAAAAGTGGACTCAAATAACCAGCTATATGGTATGTAATAAACATACAACTAAACTCACCTTATGTGTAAATGAATTGTTTACTTGGTAATCGGTGGTTTGCTGTTTGGCATCTTTCCATGTATCATGTCACCATGATTCAACCACGTCACTGCATATCACAGACCTGTAGAACACATAACACATGTAGGTTGTACATACATGTAGCTGTAGCAGCTTATTATTAATCTAGCACCACTAGAGGACTTTTGAACTTGTGAGTGAGAAATTCACAGACTTGAGAATGTTGTAATGCAGAAATTTAATGTACCATAGATGAACAGCTACTACACAGCACACATACCAGTAACTAAAGTAATGTGTGAGTGATTACATCTTTTCACACATCATTAAACTTATCACGATTACAGTTTAACACAGAGGAGATTGGTCACGCAATCTCAAAGAAATGAGATATACACCTTAAAAACATTCTAAAGTATAAACTGTATATCCATGCTATATGCATCCCTGAGCCCTTCTCAACACAACACATTGTGTTTCTGGCTAATAAACAGCCTCACATCTGGCGCAATGCTGAAATATGTAATCATATATACATCATAAGGTTACAACACATGATCAACCTCCTCTGAGTCATACATACACAATATGCAAATGTTTGTAAGGACACGAGAACAACTACCACTCTTATTTGCATTTTGGCACTAAAACAGCATAAGATACATGTATATACGTAGCAATTATTTGTATACAAATGGCATTAATGTAGTTTTGTGGGGCATGGTGCTCTCTAACACATAACTTTCTTTATTAATACCATGCTCTCACATTTAAAGTAGACAATTTAAGTTTTGTTGTACTGAAAGCTAAATGCTTTACTTCTGCTGAACACCATCACTAGGTAACTATGTAGCAACTGGGTAGAATGGACAATACTGTGCAGAAACTGAGTACAACCAGGAATCATACCTGGCCAAAACATGAACATGCACGCATGTGCGTGCACACATATATTACATACATGCATGCACACACATTACACACATAGCATGCACATTTCTGTCACCTACATGTACACATATACACACATACAATAAATAAGGAAATAATATGCATTCCAAAAGGGCTTGATAGCTGCTATTTCAAAAGTTCCATGTGATACACATCTTCATCCTTCAGTCAGTGCAATGTAGTGCACATGACTAATGTTCATGTAGTGTAGTGTGTATGTATTAATTTGCACACCCTACATGTTATAAAAGCTATATAAATGATACAGACACCATGACTACTATTGGATGTAGATGTCGTAGACCTCAGACTATGATGCTGGTGTGTATTTCTGAATAAAGTTGGTAGCAGACGAGATGGCACGCTGAAAAAGTACACACTAGGGTTGGGCGATATTGAGTTAGTGACATGCGATCATTGCACGAGTCATTTAATGCGATTATTGTAATATTGCATGTGAGAATTGAAACACAACCACATAGTTTGAAAACTCCATATGATTGCTCGTTTTCACTGACAATTGGTTTACAAACACAACTTCTTCACTAACAAATTAACCAATTGACATAGCAATAATATGCACAAACTGTATTAAATATGAGGTCTATAAGAGACACAAATTCGATGATAAATGCGATAATTATTACGAAATGTGATAAATATTGCCTATGTGATAATATTGTGAAGGCAAAATACATGCAATAATGGTATTGTGAGCACTTGCTTAGGCGATATTTGCGATTTATTGAAATATTGCCCAAACCTAGTACACACTTTGATATTTTAATGATCTATGGAATGCAAACTTTAGGGAAAATTTTTGTAGTTTTATTTAAACTCATGCGAATACTTTTTGAGTTAAAAGTGAAATTATAGATCAAAATCTTAGGATACTTTGGATACCATGCTAAAATAAAATTATGTCAGGTACATACACTGTATCACATTAAGTGCTTGTGGAGTTGAGAGAGAGGGGAAAATGTTTGAAAAAGTTTTACAAGTTAAGACTGTCACAAATTCTGTTTACGATACTCCTACTGTACCTATATATTAATATTCACTTCTTATCTATGTTCATACCAAAATCCAATCAAATAAAATATGTATACAGGCTAACATTTTATTTGGGGTCACGTGGATCTAACTGCATATCTATAACCTGGACTCTTTTCTTTTCTCATAAAATTTTCTTATTTGGATTACAACTTAGTTACACTATAGTGGGTCTGGAGTGTATGTGTCATCCAAGTCAACATAATTCTGACATTTGACCTGGTTCATTATAATAAATGCTTTGCACTGTAAATTTAGACTTTTGCGATTATGCTGGGTTTTTACAAATTTGGTCAGCATTTGGATTATAGTAGTGATTTTAATAACAACTTATAACTGCTGCAACCTGTAGATAAATGTTGTAAGGTTTACACTCAACCAACACAACGTTTGTGAAGATATATGGAGAACATGCTAGGGCAGCTATGACAGCATGTTAAAATGATTTAAAGTACATGTATTATATTAATCCACTTCATGGAAATGTTGTCAGACCAGATAAAACATAACATAATATTTACGTATGTGACTGGATCTGTGAAAACTGGTCTTATCGACCAAGACAGGAAGTTTGATTTTTTCACTTAAACACAAAGCTTGATGAATGCACTATCAAATTTCACTGTCACAGTTGACTAGAGTAAAGTGGTCTGCTTTTTAAAGCACAGTGGCAAGCCGTATGAGGTGGTCTGGGGTCTTGATGGAGCCCTGGCCAACCAGGAGATGGCTGTGTGTGGCTGTACAGCTCTGTGGTGTTGGACAATGACCTGTGCTGTAACTTTCCTTTCATTTTAGCCAGTTCTGAGCCCTGAATGGCCCATAACTTGGCCTAATTCATCCCAACAAGTTCCTTTTCAATTTTGAACACCATCTTGCCCGCCTTCCAGGGCCTCCGCCTCCCACCCTATTTGGAGCTCACCTGATACAGTCAACCTCGATTTAAAAACTATCTAAAATGGCAGGAAACTTAGCTGTTGACTACTTCTTCAGTGGATGATCTGGAAGGTAAGAAATTGTAAAACGTGTGAAAATTTGGTATGCCTAGCTACCACCATTGGCCAGCTACAATACTTTGAATAGTTAAAACTGACGTTTCTTGATACTTTTAAATGGGCGATAAGACCGGTTTTCCCAGAGACAGTCACATATTACTTTTAACTGTTACAAGCTATAAAAGTGAGTCTAGCCTGCAAAACACATGTACAAGATCCCACCCTACAACATGCTGCTCTGTGTATGCTCACCCACATAAACAAATTGTATTATGGTATCTGTACACTGGCCTCACAGGGTCTCTAGTGTTCTCCTGACTTCAGGATATAATAAATAAGAAATAGGGATTGCTGAAAAGGTTAACAAAACAAGTAGGAATTGCTGGAGTAAGGCTATGTCTGTTTAAAATTACCAGTTACTTATCACATAATGTGTGCTCGCTACTGCAAAAGTATTATCACATAACACATTGTAAGTTACCCCCAATCATTAGGTACAGAATAACACTATATGTATGTGAAATTATAGATACATAGCTTGGCATGTACATGTGAGGTCAATGTCTAACATGATTTTGTTTGCTAAAGCACTGAGGTCTTTTGGACATTTTACTGAAGAGTGTTAGACAGATACACATAACCTACATATGTACGCATGTATATCCAAAACTTACATATCTTTCTAGTGCAGTACACATCAACAACACTGCTCTGACTTTGTGGTAGACAAGGTGCATAAAGTTGTCAACAAGGAAGATGTCAAAGTAAATGAGACTAATATACGTATGTCTCTACCTAAGGATGACATCATACATCATAGAATAATATATAGTACTGTATCTACTATATTCATGTACCTGTATTGGATAGGGTTGGACAATATTGAACATTTCCCTCCATAGTTATTCCTGAGCTTACTATTAAAAATATCATAGTAGTGACACTGTGATATCAAAATTAACTATAGCAAGTACACTCAAGAATAATTTACACATATACTTTTGTATGTGTGAAAAACCAGCCTAACCTATGGAGATGCTGTGCAACTGATGCATGTAGCACTAACCAAAAGGTGGTGAATCATGAAAAGGCTTATATACCCATGAGAGGCCAGACTGTCTGTCCCACAAGCCACAGACACAGTAGCACTGCATCCAACTAGTATGCTACACGATTGCATGTATTCTAATGCATTATTTCATGTAGTCTAGTATATAAGTAGTCTCATCTGGCCAGACCCTGCCTTCTGTGAGGTGCTATTGATAGGATATTACAAGCACCTAGCTGTAAGAGGGTCTGGTTCAATTAACAAAGTTGTTCTAATACCCTGGGTGATAATTAAACACCTGGTCAGATTCTTAAAAATTTCACAGACCATGTCAATTGCAACTACGTACTAGGTGGGCGGATAATTAGTGCATGAGCCAGAATGAGAGAATCAAATCGAGATTGCCAGTGTAGGAACAACGAGAAGTGAATGTCTATTAGAACATGTATGCTATCTGAACTGACCCTCTCACAGCTATAGGCACATAATACCCAATTGATAAGCACTACACAGAAGGAGTAGGTCTGGCCACTCGAGACTAGTGCATGGATAAGGCTTGTTTGCTGGTACAAGTGGGCTGAATTACTGATTAATAAGTACATTATGGCATTGCTAACATGTGTACTGTAAGTGTGCAACTGCAACACGAAGCAGCTATGTTTCAGCTTTAACATCAATTGGAGTTTATAAACAAGCTAGTATATCATCTAACTCTAGTTTGATCAGATTTACAAAACGGATCCAAATCGCACATCAGGCAAAATCAATCCACTGAATAGCTACAGTACCAAACTATTGGTTTTAACTCTCAGAATCACCTAAAACTACACAAGGGTAGTGTTAAGAGTGTGGAAGCTTGGATGTCATTTTTGTTATAGTAGTTATCAGCTATTGTTAGCTGTAATATCGTCTTATTACTGTCATACTGGTAGCTATATCACCCTGGATGTGCTATCTCACTAGGGACTTGTGAGAAAGCTAATGTGTAGAAATCCCAGACTCAGTGGTAACTCCATCCTCTAGAAACATGCAGTCTACGTATTTGCCAAAGGAGCTACAACAACTGGGATCTAGAATTTAAGCTTAATTAATTAAATTGTTTATGAGTCATATACATACAACATAATCACATAAAGCCATATATGTGACAGGATTTAATACAAAACTAGCCCAATTTGGATTTCAGTAGTTTTTAAGCCATTACAACTTGCCAAGAATATTGTGAAGTTTACACCAGAGGAGCATCAATTTAATACCTCTCAGAGTATTCCCAGCACTAGTAGCTACCTGTAGGTTTTCCCATGGTATAAGATGAAATAATTGAGGGATGTAGTAGTATCATGATGAGTGCTCACATAGAGGTTGGGGGTGGTGGGGTGGGTACCAAATACATTACAAATGAACGGGAATCACAAATGAACTGCAGAGACAAAGTTAAAGGGCTGTGCTGGCTCCTTAATGGCTGATATGAAGCAGAATTAGCACAGAAAACATTCCAATTGTAATAAGCCATCCAAGCTTGCCCCACCACCCCGAGAAAAGATGGTGGCCACTTTAGCCAATGTTCATTAGTGTGTAACAAAATTCTGTGATGATTGCTATTATCGTTTATTAGGGGATTTAGAGGCACAGTTTCAAACAGGGATATGAGATAATTCACTTAAAAAACAAATCAAGGAAGAGAGAATCCTGACTTGATGCACACATAGGCCACGTCAACACTTGATGCTGACATGGCACAAAGCTTGGACTGGATCTGGGAAAACCAGTATTATCACCCATGACAGCATGCAGGTTTTATTTTTCACCATGAACACAATTTCTCTATCAAATTTCACTGTCAAAATCACACAGGCTTGAGTGGTCTGCTTTTGCAGGCTGCTTTCCCCCAAGCCCAGTACAAGCGGTCTGATAATGGAGCTCTGGCCAACTTTGGAATTATTGTACAGCTCTGTGGTATTGAATAAAGGCCTGTGCTATAAATTTCCTTTCATATAAGCTGATTTGACCCGAATTGCCCATAATTATTCCCTATGCATTCCTCTTTCATTTTGTAAGCAACTTCTTGCCCTCCCTTCCACTCCCCACCCACCACCCCTATTGGAGCTTGCTGATACAGTCAACCACAAGTTGAAAACTATTTAAAATGGTGGGAAACTTATGTAGCTATTGGCTATTTGTACAGTGGATGCTCTGGAAGGTAAGGAATTGATGTAAAACGAGTGAAAATTTGGTACACACAGCTTCAATCATTGGTGAGTTACAACACACTATTTACTTTAAAAACAGCATTTCTTTCTCAATGCTTTTAAATATGCCAATTTTCCCACAGATAGTCACAGTTATTGCTCTATATTAACTACCTATTGAGAGCATCACCACCACACTAACACCAGAGTCAACTGGATAACAGCTATTAATAACTAGTAGTCAGGGACTCAATACCAACACATTATGATACAGTGATACACATACACACTGATGTTGATGATGTGGATATAGGCCAGAGAGCACAGAGAAGAATGGTTAATAAATATACTAGCATAAAATACAATGAAGCTCCTGTAATGTGCATCGCAGAAAGCAGTACATGGTTGCATGGTTGGCAAGCTAATAAATACTTGATGGATGCATTACATACAATACCTTGGGTTGACTTAATTCTTAGTTGCTCTTAAGTCGCTCTTCTACTGTGTACAAGAACCTGTAGCAAGAAATGTGCTTCATTTCAGCATCTAGCTGCCCTTCATTTACCAACCAGGGGGGAAAACATATTGATTCTGTATATGAGATTATACAGAAACGAAGTCAAGATTTACAACAAAGCCAATAATTGCATTGGTCTCAACTCTTTGATCTGCAGTACATTTAAATTGCATGATCAATAACATTTTTGTAGTAACAGACTTTGAAAAATACAGAGCCAGATTAACTGTGCATCTCCAGTAATAATTTAAAAAAAGAGTCACATAATAATACACAGCCTCAACTTACTGTTGTTCTTTGGTTTGTATCTTCATTCAAGAAGGCTGTTCAAGCTTAGAAATGGCAGTGATAAATGTACATTTTACTACAATGTAAACAACACACATAACACATGTTTGCCTCATGGCACAGAAATGAAATAAAGGTATTACTACTCTCTGTGAAGAGGTAAATCCGATGGTACATATAGGTTTTATCAATTTATGTCTTTTTCACTGTTTACTGAAGCAATTAAAACATATGTACATTTATTACTGTAACACATGTTTTTATGCATTTCAATGCATTTCATTTCAACCCAGCAGGTATGTCACATATACTACTCAGACATGCTCACCTAATAGGTGAAATGACAAACCTACACCCCATCAGTTTATACAAAGGTATCTAAACATTGATTGTGCATTTAAAGCTTGGGCTATGGCACTTGTGAAATGTTATTTGTACGCTACATAATAGTTATACGGGCACAATGTGGAGTCTATGAAATTTATAAACCTGAAGGTCCGGGCTGTAGCGCACAAGCGAAGCAAGGGCGCTACTAAGGGCCTGAGGGTTTATAAATTCCACATTGTGCCCGTATAACTGCTTTAGACTCTATTTCACATTACACTCAGATTACTTACCTCATCCACGGCTGTTTCTGCTGTAGGCTCGGCAAAAGCAGCTGGTTTTCTTGCGATAATACTAGCGCCATGGCAACTATGCGTCCTCACATGACAAAATAATAGGGCTCATTAAAACGTAAACAATGCATAGTGATTGGATAAACCTAGATTTTGAGCATATGTTATATTGTGCCTGAGTATATTAGAAAACAAGGAGATTTATTACCCACCCAAAACAGCCTAAATAGAGTCTAAATGTACATATACAGCCTGTACACTGAATGGTTTCGTAATGAAGCTTGTGGGTTTAACTGGTGGTTTAGTGCAGTTTTCACAAGGTTTCAACAGTAACCACATTAGTAATGAGGCTTAATTATAATCATTACTGTGGTTGGCAAATGAATATAAATATGTTACGTAAGCACAGATCATCACAGCATTTAACAAGATTGCCTCATGTTCTTATTACAAGATTGAATACAAAAATGAACTAGTTGCTAGTTTTTCAAGGTACAACTGTCAAATTTGGATGGGCAAGCAGTAGTAAATAAGCTACAATTGTGCGAAACCAATTTTAAATACTTGTTCCACCCGGTAGCACTGAATTTTAAAGAAAACCCATTACAAATTTTTGTGTGACATGGGTAGAATTAACACGTGAACTAAAGACCTGATAGGAAAAGTAGCTTCTCACAATGGTAGATAATCAGGTAAACAGTGTCTGTCAGCAAACCAGCACCATTGTGCCAAGTGTGAAGGAAGTATTCGCTCTGAAGTGCTAAACTTGGAACTCGCGCTACACACATCTCAGAGAGCTCCTGTTTGTTGTAAAGGGTAGAGAACAAAATGTTTAATTGGTTTTTTTAGTACAAGGCGTTTTGTGGAAATAGCTTGCTAGTTTTAAGCCCTGCAAATTTCATGGTGAAGTCATATGAAAACTGTACTGAGCCATTTTAAGGATGCCTAAAGTAAGCTAAGGTGCTTGAGAACATTTAAACCATCTCATTATGTGGTAAAATGTGCTGTGTAGTAAAACAATGTCCACATTGCAACATGACCAGAGAAGCCTACTGTAGCTGCTGAACTATACAATACTAAGCCATATTATACTTTTTTTCCCTTTGGGCCTAACTAAACTAACACATCAGAGGCTATAATAAACTCAAACCCACAATGTTAGCAGCTTAATATAATATTATATCTCTGTGGTTTCCTTTGGTCTGACATGTCAAAGTGACCTATATGGAATTATGAGAACAACTGTGATCCCTTCCTTACAATTGTGACAGTGATGTTTTCTGCCTACAATCAAGAGGAAGTAGGCCTTATCGAACTTAATAGAGCTAGTGCTACGGCTATCGATCAATTAAATGGCATACTCCCCACTATGCAAAATGGTTCAGTGTACGTAGATTCTATACCCAGGCCTGAGCTGTTTATGCTGCTTGCAATAATTCTCATGATTGAGACGTTTTGTGCTCTAAAACCATACTGTCTAAAAATCTCACCCCTAATGGTGGTGATGACAATTTTGATCATCTGGATTGCTAAATGAAACTGTTTGTGAAAATTCATGTCTCTTGAAAACTTTTGTACATATAAGGCAAGCAATATTTTGCCAGTACACAACCTAATGTAGTTATAACACAGGCAATTAGAACCTTTTGAGTTTCAATGATAGCTAACAATGTGATTCACACCAGCAATAAATCCTGTTGGTGCTTTGGGTGTGGTAAACACATTACCACAAAAGCCACAAAGTACCATATATGTAAACACAATGATGCTTTAAAGCACCCTCCAGGTCACTAGCACAGGATGGCACAGGCACAGTGTACTTGTAATTGTATGATTGTATAACAAATAAAACAGGAATGGCTGTAATTACTGCTTCATCAGGTGATACATCAGGTACAGAATTACTAATCTGATAGTGATGCCATCATATACAATATCTATTATTAACTCTTAAACCTGCAGCTGTTTTATAAAATGCAAACACTGAAAATGCATAATCCAGTAAACTGGATCGCATGCATTCCTTGTAAACCTAAATTCTGTAACACAGAAACTGTTAAAGCTATATATCTAAAAACAACAAATACCATCTTAAATTTTGGTTTAAATGGTCCCATACTTCGTCGTATTCAAGAGCTTCCCACTTTAATTTGAAAGAACTAAAGAACAATCCCTCTGTCTTCCTTCTTCAGCAATTTAAGTTACCTTGATAACTGCTTGCAGCATAGACATGAGAAATTTAGTAGAAAATACCATCACACTGCTTTCTTGTAATTACACCATTACTGCATGAACATTAGTGTAAATAGCTGCTTGCCTTAATTGCTTTTTCACTTGGTGTATCACAAGACCTTTAATACTTGAAATCAGAGGAGGTTGGTCATGTGTCATCATCACCTCGTGATCTCATAGAAAGAGATTAACTAATTCAACCTTCATACCTCCTAATATTCTAAAAGACGTATTGTACATCTACAGTATACCAGAGCATCCTAGTACCCTTACAAACCTTCTCAGTACAATGTATATACACTGCTTTCCTAGCTGCTAAACAAGCCTTAACACCTAGAATAATGTTTGGTTGCAGATGCTGTCTGAGTGGGGTTGTTTTCATAACATTCCTTTCATAACTATACTGCTGTACTGTATCTGCCCAATTATCCACATATATAACTGAACTGTAGGTTAGAGTTAGAGTTAAAGCACCGCCGCATGTGTGCATGGAAAATACAGTATGAGGGTGTGTGTCGAGAGGCTAATACAGCACGAGGCAAAGCCGAGTGCTGTATTTCGCTCGAGACACCCCCCGAGTACTGTATTTTCGTACGCACAAGCAAGGTGGTGCTTTAAGTGCTATATTGTACTTCCTGGTCACGTCTGGCTTGGAGCAATTTCTCTAGTACTCAAACCACTGCGATTTTCGGTGATAAGGATATCAGTAAGTGTTCATATAGTCTATTTCTAGTCGTAGAACGAACTGATAGGATTAGTTTGGCTAGTTTTAGCAATTTACAATGTCACGCATGTGATCAATCGTGCTGTCTTAGTGGAGTCATGTTTAAAAAGCTTTGTGATCAGACAATCAGTGTTTATACAATCTATTACTAGCTACAGGATGAACTCGTAGGATTAATTTGGCTGGTTTTAGCAATTTACAGTGTGTTGTTTACGTAACATTCCTTAAATAAATTCTCTGTATAACTGTACTGTATTTGCACAAGTGTGCTGTATTCGCCCAATTAAGTGCATAACTGTACTGTATGACTCATACAGTACAGTTATGCAGTTGATTAGTACTGTATGGACAATATGATACATGGCATCGCTTTGATTCTCCCACGCAAAGCACAATATGAGCAGTTACAGAGCTTTAGAGTGAAGATCAAAGCGAAAAATAGTGCTATATTTGCCATACAGAACAGTTTACGTCACCACAGTACTATATGCACAATGACAGTGCTATATTGAGGTAGTTATAGCAGTGTGTGTGGGCTTGAGACAATTAGTTATGCGGCACCCAACCCTAAAATTGAGACAGCAAAGATGATTATCTGGAGAATAAAGCACCAGAGAGGCAGAGGAAAAAAGATCTTCAAGGTACATCCTTATCCAGAACGGAGTTGATTGTTTCACTGAAGGCTTGTTTGGTGAGTCTTAAATAGTTTCGGGCATGTTTCATTGTACCAGCTCAAAACTTAAAGCATTGCCGTGAGTGCTATACAAAAACTATATCACAAAAAGAGTGGGCGAGTGACAAATATAGCACAAGGCAAATAAATACATAAACTCATACAATAATAGTTTATGGACAATTTTGGCACTATGATCTTCCATGCTAAGTTCAATATAGTGGAACCTCTCTATGATGGACAATTTGGATTTCAGAATTTTTGGCCCTTTTTTGTAATATAGAGGTTTTCCTTTTTCAGGTGTAGTTATGTATGGAGTCAGACCTATTGGGCAAGTCCTTATTTAGGTTTTGTATACTGTACGGTATTATGTCTTTAATCCTTAGAGAGGTTCCACTGTTTAGGCTAGTTATTAGCTAATTATAACAGTTCATACACCATGTCTTACCTTCTCTCATTTTTTAAACTTCAGAGAGTGATCTATTGGATCTCTTCAGAAACAAAGGATCTAATGGAAATAAAGAACTCTTTTCAACATGCAATGCTTACGTATGTGCAATGCGACTATCACTACAGCGTTAGTATTCATGTTCAAGTACAATAAAGTGATGGATTAAGCATCAAAGCTTGCTAACGGATAATGCACTGTGCTTATGCAGGCATGCCTACTAGAGCTAGTTAAATTGATAACATGATTACATGCACCTACTGTATTATTTCATTTATTTATCTACATTTTGGGCAACATTGTTTAATGCATGATCCATGGACTGTTTAGCTAGCTATACCTACTTGTATCCCTCTTTCTTCTTTGCTCATCCCACATGCCTATTATCTACATTTAACTATGTATCAATAATTTGCTTTTAGCCTAAAGAGTGGACCTGGGCATGGGGACTGAGGATTTGGCACCAGGGGACCCAACTTTTTATATACTTTATCTTTATGCACTCAGTACTTTTGTAAGTCACAGTTGCTAGACTTGCATGGCCAGACCACTCTATCTGTTACAGTGCCTCACATGATGTCTACCTATCCATGCCTGAAATCATAAGCGCATACAGTGAAATAAGTCTGCATGAACTGATTAGCATAGGCCTCTCATTCTTTACACTAGCAACTGAGGTATTAATAAAGGGCCTTAAATTCTAACAAGTCCTTAACTTAATGCTCCGCGTGATGAACAAAGTGTGTTTATTGAACTGCATGGTGGTTTAACTTGCAGTGATTGCTTCACTGAAGTTACTGTATTGCCTTTGTAGCTACAAGTTTAAAAACTTTAGTATAGCTACACTGTAGGCAACATAACAGAGTAGTTTGCTCATCATGCAACATGAGTGGTGTTTCAGAGATGTTCATGGCCAAACCCTTACATATTTTTTTCATTGGCCACCTGTAATAGTGAGTGTTAACTGTAGCTAAAGAAGTTCGACACTGAAAATTCGGATAGTAAAATTCGGGTAGTAAGGCACACTGGGCCGGTTTTTCCAGAGTCACAGCCATAGCTATAACTTTGACTGGCAAGTAGCCAGTACTTCAGGACATTTTAAAAATTTTAATCGTACGGATTCATGTATTTAAAATTCGGTTACATATTTCTGAATTTCCAACAAAAAATTTCTATATTTCTAATAAAAAATTGCAAAATTTCCATAGTCGTCGACATTTCTGAAAGTGAAGGACCCTCGCAGTACTTCGGTGCTGTCATCACATATTAGTCACCGTTCTTAACATAACAGAAGTAACGGCTGCTTTACAGTTAGAGCCATGCATATGGCAAAAACTAGCTAGCATGCACTTCAGGGAAGCATGCCTCGAGGCATATAAAGCTCAGCATTGTCTGTAACTACTATATCGTGTCACAGTGGAAGGTGGTTTGCGCTGTCCCGTTAGCTCACGGATTACCGGAACTATTCTGCTGTACGTATCATAGTTATCAGTTGGTCACGGCGTAGCTACACCGGACCGGCGTCGCCATCTTTTCAAACCTTAGCTATATAGTGACTGCACTCGCATTACGACATGAATATACAAACATACCCTCCATTATCAATACTACGCCTTGCCGCACTATACCGACGGTAGCCAACCCAGCCACGATATCAACGCCAGCCATTTTCTATATTACATTAGCACAGCAGATGGCCTGATCTGATGATCACGCGGCGTACCAGAATTACTGTGCATGCCGGGTTGACGCGCGGTACTTGCCTGGAATGCAATTGGACTGTAAAGCACACAATCCACCAAAAAATGAGCATTTCCTACTAGCTATACCTCCAATTTCATTGTCTACTGTGAATACTGAGAACATATCGAATCACTTCTTGTCAACCTTGATACTACGAAAGCTTCAGGACCTGATCCTTCCTATGCATTGAAATATTGCGCTCACAAAATAGCTCCATGTGAATACTTGAAGTTATCTTTAAACAATCTTTGAACTTCCTATAGATTGGTTGATTGCAAACATAACTTAACCTCCTGTGTTCAAAAAAGGTGTACATAATGACCCCTCCAACTACAGGCCTATACCAGCATGGATGTAGATCTGGCCACTCATGCCAACCACAACTTGTTTCACTGGTCTATAGACAATCATCTCCAGGTTGATTAACTATTAGCTATTAGATTTTTCTAAGGCTTTTGATAGAGTGCCTCATAAAAGCCGAGACTCACGATCATGCAAAAACTTTCATCATATGGAATTGATAACTGTACACATCAGTGGATAGAAACATGGCTGACTCAGAGAACACAACAAGTAGTAATGGATGGTGAACATTCTCTACCTACATCTGTCTTGTTGGGTGTCTCACAGGGAATGGTTTTAGGACCATTGATGTTTCTTATTTATATTAACGACATTTCAGAACAAGTATTGTCTCCATTAATATGTCTCTTAATTTGCTGATGACTGTTTACTATACAGGGTAGCTAGTTGTTTGTATTGTTATCCAAACAACCTTGAAGAGTCAGAATATAGCATAAAATAATACTCATGAACATTGGTATAGTCGAGATTATTATTATGGAAATTTTTCACTGCGTGTATATAGCCTAAATATTTCAAGGAAGAAATTTTTTTGCTGAATGATATTGAGGTTTTGTGGGTTAAAAGCAAAAATTTTATATTTGAAATATTTAGACTTCCATATTTCATACATTTTGGGATTGCTTGTTTTTATTTTTAGCTACATTGCTCTACCTCGATAATTTTTTTATTACCCCTAAAAATAGTTATATATAGTAATATACAGTAGCTACCTATACCCAGGGGCGGATCTAGGATTTTTTTGAAAGGGGGGCTAACCTGGACAGGGACATAGGTAACTAGCCAGACATTAGAAGATACCAAGTTTGCTCACAAGGTACTAGTGGTAAGATTCAAATTAGCAATAATAATGCCCCTCCCTCCAGGAAAGTTTTGAAGTTAGGCCCTCTAAAGGTGGATCCGAGTGTTTTTAGCAGTTTTTCAGTGGAAAATGATGGAATTTCAGTTTATATCAACAAATGTTACTTTTCCATATGATTGCAATATGCATTGCGTAGCTAGCTATCATCTTTTCATTTGCGGGCTACCAAGCATTTAGATATAGTTAGCTATATACCTAATGCATCAGCTCCTCTTAGCTAATCCTTAGCAAAGTGCAACTATATTTGTGATTTTCTGAATTTGCTATTGTGATAGTCAACTAATTTACATCTGATCTATAGCTTAGTCTCGCGTGGCCAGACCGCTTTTTTCCGTGTATTGGGTGGGGAAAAAAGGGTCTGGTGCAACTCCAATAGCTGTTTACTTCTGAGCCGTCCCCAGACGCTGGGGACGCTAATTGAATAACACTGGTCACAAAGGAGGTGCCATGACGTCAGTAAAACAATGAAGTATTCCTACACTCCTGCTCCGGTTGTGAGTCTTGTTATACGATGAGGATGAACTTTCGAGATGCTATAAAAGAGACATCGGAGCAAATTAAGATTCGTTTAAAGGAGAAGCAGATCCCGAGTTTACTTACTTACGTCATCGACGCCTCCTTTGCGGCCAATGTTATTCAATTAGCGTCCCCAGTGTCTGGGGACGGCTCAGAAGTAAACAGCTAATGGAGTTGCACCAGACCCTTTTTTCCCCACCCAATACACGGAAAAAAGCGGTCTGGTCACGCGAGACTATCTATAGCTAGCTACAAATGCCAGCACCGGCCCATAACCCACAGCATGGGTTCATATCAAAAGCATAGATCCTTTACAGGATCTAACTCAGGTCAACTGATACAGATTTGCTAAATGGCTGAGTTGGTAGCTACATATTATATTGAAGCTGATAACTCCAACCAATTAAACCAACTAACACCTTTTGAATCACATAGCTAATTCATTTTAAAATATAAAAACTACATGTTAATCACTTCTTATAACCATAATGGAAAACACTGCTAATTATCTGAATAAAACAAAACCCACAATTAAAACTTTTGTAACTGGAGATGCAGCCCACAATAGAAACCTGTTTTTGGAAGAACTCTTGAGGAAAAGGAAGCTATACTCTCCTGGAAGAGTTGAACAATAGGTATAGTTACATAGACATTATTTGTGTTGGTAGTGATGCATTATTCCTGAAATAAGTCTGCTTTTGATACACATAGAAGATTATTATAGGGTTTTATTGACCAAGTACTAACCTAAAAAAGGAAAGGGGGCTATAGTCCCTCCCCCTAAATCCGCCCTTGATACCATGCAACACACAGTTGTAATCGGCTCGCTTATTGGGTGGGACAGTGTTCTAGATGTATACAAAGGAATGGAAAGCATGCAAGGTGTCTGTGATGTAAAAGCAGAAATTAAAAAAAGACAGTGGTTACTGAACCGACTTTCGGTTCAATAAGTCGGACTCGCTATTGAACCGACAGTAAAACTTAGACAAAAAACAGTCACTAAATGAAAAAAAAACAAAACCACAAAACTCAACCTGGGTTCTAACCCTGGACTATTGGAACTGTAGGGAGTGGGCTTACCACTGTGCTATCACTGCTAGCTACCCACTACCCCTACTTTTCTACCTTATAAATGCTACTCACGTAGTAGTCTCACTATATACATTATAATACAGTAAGAACGTAACCTAAAGGTGAAGAAGAAACCAAAGCTGAACCCAACGTTAATGCTACTTTTCATGTCCCCTAAAGTCGAATGCTCGGGGAAACTACTAGACGGGAAACCAAAAATCCTTTCAGTTCAGTAACCACTACCTAAAAAAAATATTGGTAAGACAAATTGATATACTGTACAGGGTATTTGCACTAAAGGAAGATAAAGCTGTTTAACAGTATCCTTTTGTTTATGCTTCATTATTAGAGTGTGTGACTCTTCTATCGACCTTTATACGAACATAGATTTCTTCAAAAGGATAAAATCTCTGAATTACAGAAACTTGCTTAAACGTACCATGGAAGACAATTGATGACATTATAAGTTTTTGTCCTGATCTTCACTTCTTCTGTGTTGTGTATTTCACAAATTAAAGTAAATACATAAATACAGCATGGTGTGGGTGGATTTACGTTTCAATTTAGAATATACAGACATGAATCCCTATGCATCCTGCCACAAGCAACCTCCACAGTTCTTGGATAAAAACTATCCCTGTATAGATTACATTTATCCAAGAGCTGTTAAGACTGGAATATGTAACAGAATCAAGAAACTTGGATGCTTTAACTTACTTACCTATCTAGTTAGCAAATTGCATTGTATATTATGATTGTACTATTTGGCCCTGCTAAGCTAACTGTCTAGTACATGATCTTAAGTCTGAATCCGCTAACGAGAATGGAATGATTTATCAGCAATCAAAACTTCTTTCTGCATTTAAGTGTACAGAGGATGCATGCATCTTGTATATTATCTACATACTGTGTCTGGTCTACATACGTATATTCTTTCCACAAAACCTACACCTCAAACACATTAATAGATATTTATATGAATGTTTTATTGGAGTACCTCAATCTTCCAAAAATTTATGGGGCTCGTGTCTCTAAGAAATGAATGAAAATTTTACTGTACTTTACTACATACTGTTACTTACTCACCCAGGAGTGCTAATTAGGTTTCTACTGTGAACTTAGAAATCTAAATTTCAAAAGGGGATTTCCTGAAACCTTAGAAAATTTCTCCCTACAACACTACAGTGGGAAGCTGAATTATTAATATTAAACAGTTGTCTCTACCAATAACTAGTTATAGTTTTGTTAGTATACAATCAGCATTCATAAACATTAATTTCAGTTTCATCAAGCTATACAGCCATATTAAATGATATGTACTTCAAACGTGACTGATATACCAAAAATTATATATATATATATATATAATGTGGTTATGGTACTTTACTTATAAACATTCCTGCATGTAACAGTACAGAATGATCACCAGCAATAAATTGGGACTGACTGCAGGTGTCACTAGACTTAGGTCCACTTGTACATACATAAATTATATGGTATTAATTATACTATATACACCAAGATTTCAGAGAAATGACATCACATGCAATTGTATGGATTTATAGAGAGACAGGAAGTTATCATGTTCTATGGGATGACATACAGTACGGGAGAGTACTAAAATCAATCAATTAACAAAAATCGATGGGTCAGTCCCTTAACTGCAAGATAACCACTATAATATTATGTTAGCGACTGATAAAATGTTCAGCAACTTGCCTCTTCATTTCGCAGCATTTATGTACAGTGGTATCTAAACTATAGCACATTTACTAATCTTGATTTATCACATATTCCCCTAATCTCTACACACATTTCAATGTGAACAGATTTATGGTAAATTTTACCTTAAAGAAGTTCTCATAACCCAAAATTCTAATGGCAACATGGTGGCCTTATCTACCCACCTATGGATTAGATTTTAAAGCAATGATAATTTACACCTTGTAGAAGTAATCAAATAGTAAATATTATCAAGATTCTCAGAATGTTACTAACTTGTATATGTCTTCTGACTTATATATTGGAGTAGACTAACTAGGGTCACAGAGGAAGGCGTAGTGTGGTTAAATAGGGGTCCCTACAATAGTAGGGGGACATTGTGCATCTATTTAGTATAAAATCAACCAAGCATCATGTTCTGGCGACTAGTCCAACATCCCAGAATAAAATTCGACAGATAATGCTTCAATGATGGTTTATAACTAAACCTATGTTAACCTCTTACAATTGTATTAAATATAACTATAATAAGTGCATTTAGCTACTGTACAAGGTCATACAATACAGATATACGTTACACAGTTTGTATTACACTGCAACAAATATCTAATGATTAAATCACAATGTGTTACATGATTCAACAACAACATATCTGATCTCTTCCCACTTGTGATCAAAATCTCTTCACCTAGGGTAGTATGAAGATACCCAATAAACTCAATATACTGTGTTTCACTGGTTAAAAGCTACAGCTTGAATAAAAGCTAGTAGTCTATCACAGCCTATAAAATTTAATATAGCCATAAGCACCACCCTCAATAAAATCATCATGGCCTCTTTTGAAAGAATACATGTGAGGTAGATACTAGGCAGGAAAATTGTGTTAAGCGCCTTCAAATGGTGCTGCTGAACAGAGTGCATAAAAGAAGTCTGTAATTTTGGAAAAATGATCTAAATTGCATATTAAAATCTTCGAGATAAACGGTTTGATGAATTCAAGTAAGCATAACTTACCAAGGATAGCAAGCACACGTATGAAATTTACACATCAATCTATTACTTTTCAGACAATTTTCAGTGCTTGTAGAGTTTCCCACCAAATAAGACAATCCGAGCAGTTGGATTAGTGGAGGAGGGGATCACAAAGGGGAGGAGGGTGGTGGGGTGGGCAATAGATAGACCTCAAAATTGAGGCAGATCACTATTGAAGTCCAGACACAAGAATGCTGGCTTCTTAGTGGTTGATATGCAACAAAATCAACAGAAACATTGTTTGGCCAACATTATAAGGCCATCCACCAGTAAACCATGCATTGATTCTTGTCAAGCCAGGTCCTTCATAAGGTCAAAAACTGCTACTCTCCACACTATGCAGAAAAGACGTCTGTTAAAACCAGCCTCGAGTAGTTTGAGTAATACTGAGGGTCAAAACTAGTAGTGAGATAGTGTAGCTATCCACTGGTGGCGTTAATTTGATTTTGCCTGATGCACGATTTGGAACAGTTTTATAAAATCTGGTCACATATATTCTCTACAATTGCTGTGGTTTTTAACCAGTAATACTGTTTCACTATCACTACAACAGAATCACAGCAATACAATGCTCTGTGGACCATCTGGTACACAGACAGTAGAGAAATTTATATAAATAATTCAAGTTTTGAATTGTCTCATAAAATTAGATTACTCTAATAGAACATTCAAAGGGCAAATCATTTTAGCATTTGTATGATTGAGGTTCCACCACATTAAAGCATACTTACTTGTATCCTCCTAGTTAGTAGCACATCAATCGTATGACTTCATTGTTGCACACATGGCAAATGTAGTTGTCTGACAATCCCTGATTACAGTACTGTCTGCAGTGTCTTTTGGTACAAGACATATACCTACGAAAAAACAATTCTAATACAGACATAATTCAGTTACAATGCACACTTGCTTCTCAAATAATTAAGCATGCATGGTTATGCAAAATAAATATTATTTCTGCATACATACATGAGTGCATTACATGCTAATTGTACGTGCACGTGAGTAAGTGAGTGAATGCATAGTGGATCTAGTGTAGTAGTGTGTTGTGTTGTGTGTGTGTATGTGTTGTGGGACGTGTGTGTGTGTGTGTGTGTGTGTGTGTGTGTGTGTGTGTGTGTGTGTGTGTGTGTGTGTGTGTGTGTGTGTGTGTGTGTGTGTGTGTGTGTACATGTACAGCATGTACATTTGCTTCAGTGTGCATTACAGTACACATTCAATCAAGCATCACTGGAGCACACATATAAACACAAATACTAAATTTTAATACAAACTAATACCAATCATGGAGTACACCCAATCACATCTAGAGAACGTCTGCATAGCATACATACAGAATCTTTTAGACATTCAGTAGTAAGAGCTGTTATATAACCACCAACAAAGACAAGCATATTACACAATATGTACGTATATGTCTATATGGCATACTTATGTGCCGGACATTGTTGAGGGACAAAAATTGAAGGACGCATGTCAATATTTAGAGATGACAAATTTGTACTAGTAATAGCATGGGTAGCAGTGAAATTTGGGATAAATATCACGAGTGTTGCATTGAAAATGGGTAAAATTTCACGAGGCAAAGCCAAGTGAAATTTCCATTTTCAATGCAACACTCGTGGTATTTATCCCAAATTTCATTGCTATACCCATGCTATTCCCAGTTAACACCATACTCACTGCATATGCATATATGCATTTTAGCGCTGCTATGTACGCAATTTTGCTATGTACTAAACACACATCAACACTAATTGACGCTACATTGTTAACATAAATTCTAGCCAATGAAATTGCAATTACAACTTTTTCACTGCTACCAGTGAAATATGGGATAAATTTCACTGCTACTATTGAGACTTTTGTATGGGCAGTGAAACAGGTATGGTATTAAGGCTATTACTTATACTGTGATTTCAATTTAGTTGATTTGATATACTGTAGTTCCTTGAAATATGTTGGTATGTACACAAATCATTGGCTGGCTTAGCATAATTCGTATCGAAACCCAATTTACTAAACTACACTAGTGGTTAGCTCAACTTATCTACTTGTAGCCTTATTTTCGTCCAGTCCACTTTTCAGAGCTCCATTTGTGCAAGCCCAAAGATATGGTAAACCGCTTGTGACCTTGAAACATTTAGACCCGGGGGGAATGGTCAAATATGAACAAGTGGGTTTACAACAGTTTACTGGCTACATGGTATCTGGAATGATGGTTTATTGGTTCCTATCTTTGATCATCTTTTTAATCACGTACATATTTCAGGACATACCAGGGTGATTACTTCTTAATACAATTTCAAAATGACACTACAGTTACAGAACATCACAAGTTAAACAATATAATATATACATAATGTACATGGATTGTGAGACACTTACAGTGGTGAATGAACATTGAGATATCATTATCTTTAGCAGCCAGTGATGGATATACAATTTTAGCACTGTGAGAAAACAGTAAGTACATGGGTGCAGTCAGTCATGTTTTATCACATAACATTACACAAATACTTTAGGTATAATTTTACAGATCTGGGATTTAGGCAACACATAACATTCATACGTACACGTCAAGAAATACAGAAACATGGTAAAGACCTAATTACCTGTTTACAGTACTACACTGTACTACTACTACTGTACATATACAGTATAGGGTATTGGGTCGTGTCCACCACAACTGTTATAATAAGCACAAAAACCAGTCACTGTAAGCAAGTGTTTTTTAATCCTGATCGTACTGTAAACTTGGGAGAGTTCAGGAGTGGATTTTAGCATCATTTTCAGGCTCCCATGAGAGTTTTGTCTGATACGACTATTATATTATTTAACACATTGATTGCATGGTGTAAGACATGTGTGGTCTGCTGATATAATAGTTATGACTGTTTGCTAATGTGGGCACAATATTAACAAAGTAGGCAGTTCCTGAACATATTATGTACACATGTGAAGTGTACAGAGTTCACACATGTTGTGACTCATGATAAAAATTTGTTAACAGAACACAAACAAGCATGTGATGCTACTGTATATGGGTGGAAGGGAACTTGGCAAATGAGACTGGGAAGCAAGGACAAATGTGACTGGAAAACTCCACAACAGAAGGCTTGAGATAGATGGCTTTAAAGAATCAAGTAATTGTAACTAGAGTAGTACTGATAATCGGATCAGTGATCGGTAACAGCTGATAAATTGGCTAGAATTGGTAATCAGTACGGTACCGCTCAAATGCAATGTCACACTTGCTTGAGTGAGTCGATTGCGAGCAACTGACAAGTCACTAATTAAAGGGGCGTGGCACTTGTTTTGCTCGCGAGTATCAACCATGCGAGATAGGGGATAAATACTCGTAAGCAAAACGAGTGCCACACCCTTTTAATTAGCAAATTTTCGATCGCTTGCAATTGACTCGCTCGACCGAGTGTGAAAACTATGTATGCTATCTAACTGTGTATAAACTTTCAATATACAACAAGGTAGTTACAAAAACATTTGAAGATTAATCACCTTTTAAAGTAAATACTACTAGCTACATACATGCCCGTTGATTTCCTACTGTACCACTTTAGATACAAATCTGAGGTATGGTAGTATGACAGGTGTTCATACTGGGTGGAGGTAAAGGTGGCAAGGAGGGAACCAGCTAGGCTTTAAAAGAAAGGATGATACCTAAAGCCTAGGAGCAAAAGTTTAGGGCTGTACTTGCTCCTTACTGACTAATATCAATACAAAAGAAGTTTAGCGAACTGTACAAGACCATCCACTCTTGTACCACTGTTTACTGTCAGTTAGGCCTGCGTCAAATATGCCGGCATAATTTAAAGCATAATAGGCATAATTACTATGCAGACGTAATGCTAGAATAGTATACTAGAATGAATTGTAATTTTATGTACATCGTCTGTTTGTTTAAAGATGGTGCAACGCATGTCAGCTGAAACCACTGCAAATACTGTAAGTAATGTCAATAACCATGGTGGCACGGAAGTGTCAGTGAGTTCTAGTGATGAAAGTGAGGATAACCAGGATAGTGACAATGACAATGATCAGATATAAGTACGTGTTTACTGAAACTCAGAGCTTAACAAAAAAAAAGTTAACGGAAGTGGCTTTTCTACAGGTTTCCCTTATTCTAGTTGGAGCTTACAAGATGTATTATCAACTTCGTTGTCAACAGAAAACCCAATGCTTGTAAGGAATCCTTTAAGTATTGAGAGCTCCCCAAAAATCTGATCTTGCCAGAAGTGTAAAGTTTCCAGTATTAAAATGTAGAAAAACTCATGGAATAGTATCCAAAGAAGGTAACTGTTTAGCAGCGTGTCAGCATAATCATGTCAAGTGTGTAAAGCACAAGGAGAAAAAGATAAAGCTTTCTGTAAAGGAAAACAAGAGAAGATTTTACAAATGCATTGCAGAAACACAATGAGGTATTTCATTTAGTTGGTGAAACTTTGCCAAAAAGCAGCAAGTTTTTTGTGGCAAAGTTGTATGAGCATTTCTAAAAGCTGGAGTAGCATTAATAAGATTGAGTACTTTATAAATATTCTAGAAGAGAATAGGTATTGATTTACTGACTGAAAAATTTGTTTGAATTGGTTCCCTTTATTCACAAACACAATTGCAGCAGACAATCAAGAATAAAAAGATTTCTTTGATTTTTGATTGTACCAGTCGACTTGGTGAAGCTCTAGCCATTGTGAAGCTCTTGCCATTGTGAAGCTCTAGCCATTGTGAAGCTCTAGCCATTGTGAAGCTCTAGCCATAATGATTGTGAAGCTCTAGCCATTGTGAAGCTCTAGCCATTGTGAAGCTCTAGCCATAATGATTGTGAAGCTCTAGCCATTGTGGTACGGTACACTACAGATGACTGAAAGATAGAACAAAAGTTAATTTGGCTGCAAGTGCTTGCAAAAAGTTTGTGTGGTGAAGAGTTGGCTAGAGAACTTACATGTTGTGTCTGTCACCTACAGTGTAGCCATTGATCAACTGCTTGTTAGCTGTTAAAACACTTAAAATTGTTTACCCTTAACTGATTGTTTTTCTCACACCATTGATCATGTTGATGAACATTTTGTAACACCAAATCTATCACATTTTATGACTGGATGGATCAACCATTTTTTCTCATAGCCCTAAAACAAAGGAAAGAATAAACTGACAGGTCAGTGGATAGTTACAGTGCTACACATTGGAGTAGGTAGGAATTGATGGACCAATTGCTTGTTCAATTTGGAAATGTAGAGGGATTTTTAAACAGTAAAAACTTAGGGTCATCACACATAGGATCAAGGCCACTAGCCATTTTTACAGATGCACAGAAAACAAGTTTACCTTGAAGTTGAATTGGCTATAGACTATGGAAAGCCTTCTGTCACTGCAACCTACTCTCTAGAAGGTGATGGACCACTGATTATAAGCAACTATGATATTGTTGAAACTATTAAGTCTGCTATTCGTACTTCAGATACTCCTAATGTACGTGGTGTTATCAGAAGGCTGTCACTAAAGTTGAATTGTCAGAAAACTTATTTGACTATGCCAGAAGGTGTGTGCGGTAGTGGAATAGACTACTTTGAAAAGCAGCTTTCAACCAATCTTAAGTACTCCTTAGCTACATTTAAAGCGGCTAGATTGTTTTCTCCTCAGAAACTATAATTTATATCATACAACCACAAGTAGATGTTATTAACACACTTCAATGCTTAATGTGCTTCAAACATTCTTATCTTCAAAGATGAATTACCATTGTACCTAAAGATACCGTATTTCAGAGAACATTTCCTGTACAGAATGGTGAAAACTCAATGAAAACAGTTTACCATGCTGGTCTACTGCAGCAAAAAAGATTTTGTTAGTACAGTTTCAGCAGAGAGAACATTTTCTGTTTTGAATAACTCGTTTCCCCTCCAGCTGCAGTCTTTTCTTTAAGTTTGTGGCATGTGCACTAGCATAATGAGAGAATAATGGGAATGACACTAAAGCATACTGGGGAAGAAATTTTGGGAAATTCCCAAAAGCATTTAGGGCAAACTTTTGAGCATATTTGACTTAGGCCTACTGTCATTGCCAAGGCCAGACATTACCACTCCAACTCGACGTAATACCCAAAGATAGTAGCTCTCTGAACTATTCCTGTGTAGTGTAAGGGATGCTAAGGCTACAAATCTGATATTGTAGCTTGCTTGTTTGTGTTCTGTTGACATGTTTTTATCATGAGCTAGAACATGTGTGCACTCTACACTTATGTATATCACAGGAAAACACATTACCTTTATGGTCACAAACACATTTAGGGATAAGTATGTACATAATGCACTGTGGACCACACACCTGTGACTGACTGATTGACACTATTATGGTGTATGCATACGTACACATATACCAAAACGACATTTCAATCCTTCACAAAAGGTATGGATTAATACTTACAATAAGCTCAAAAGAACAGGTACACTTAAGCAAAGGTAAAGATCCAGTGGGTGCTTATGTTAGTATCACTACAGTATTTTTAATGGTTTTCATATAAAGGGAATGGACTTCACAAAGGAAACTTATGAGTTATGTATCTGCATATATTCACAGCTACCTTGTTGAGCATAATGGTTAAAGTCACCATTGGCCAGTGTGGTGTACACAAAGCATACACCACAAATAGAGCTACAATATTTAGGCATACTGTAAACAAAGGCTTGCCTTACACTTTTAGAAAAGAAATTACTATACTGTACTACATGTATAACTACACAACAACTCACACAGGAATGAAGGGTGGGATGGTGGGCGGGCAATAGTATTAATTAGCAAAACAAACAAACAAACAAAACTAGAACAGGAAGGCAAGAAGCCACAGAATACTGTATATCAGAAGCCATCATACTTGATTTTTAAGTCTCACAAGAGTTGGGTAAACCTACAATATACCAGAACCTCTGTTGGAACTGTAAACAGTCATGTCTGTAAAATCTACACAATTGCCAGAGGCAATCATACAAACTGAGGCTGAAAAGCAGCCAGAGAGATGACGGGAAATGAAATCCTGCAGAAATAGGAGTGCATGATGTAGCTACTGTACAGTAGTAAAAGATGCTGTTATCCTAGCAATGCAGACTAGTCAGGTTTGACTCAGCAAGTCTCACATACTGTAGTTCTATTTGTATGATTGATACCACACTACATGGGAACACAATTTTGAACTAAATGAAAAGTTTATACAGTGTAAGGAGAATGGAGGCATAAAAAATACTGTGTTAAATGTTTTCTTGCGTGTGTGTGTGTCTTGGACTTTATTGTGTAGTGCTTTCTTATGTGCCATACAGGTCTGTATGTGCCATACAGGCCTGTATGGCATTCAGTCCTAAGTGTCTTGGCAGAGGTACTACTTAAATAGTGGGTACAGGGATCAATATGCTTTATACTAAAGTGTAGCTACAATAAGAAATAAAACATGACAGACACGTATAAATAAGCTGAGAAAGTACTTTCTATATGTTCTTAGTAGAAAACATTGTTACTGCCAATAACTATACAAGTAAAAGTAAATTGTTCGGCAATTAGTAAGTAAGTAAATTACTATACAACATTAGTACAAGCTGCTAGATGCCTGGTTATTAAACATAGCACAGTATAAACTAGTTTATTTCTCAAAGAAATGTTAGAGGAAAGAGTACTTTACTGTAATGAATAACATTAAACATAGGTAGAGTGGCACACCACAACCTTGAATTTCTTTATCTAAACCAAACATTCTAATTACCAGATGGCTAATGTACTTATATTATAGACACTTTTGGACCAACCAAAAAGTTCTTTGAGGTGTCCAGGTCAGTTTAGTGACCAAGGGATACTTTAGAGTTTCACAAGTGTTATTATTTTTGAGTATAACACTCCAATGTCATAATACATAGTGGTTTCATTTGAATAGGATTACTGGAGTCTCCTAGGTGCAGTCAACAACATTTGGTAAGTACCTATAATAATCAAATAAACCCAATGGGGCCAGACATGCTGCCCAAGCACTAGCAAGCATTTACAGGATCACAGATACTGCAAACACAGACATACCTGAACAAACAACACAGACAACAACAAGTCTTGGTCAGCAAACTCATGTACAGCAGATTTTGATAAATGTGTATAGTTCTGTGATGATTCTTCAGCAAATTTTTTTTTGTACTTTTCAATTGTGACATGCGCATGTCTATTAAAACAGCAAGATCACAAAAATTCACTGTATTCCTCATGTCAATTTTTTTACATGCCCTCATATCTCAAAGAGGTAGCTAGCACATTTCATAACAGGTGCACTAGAAGAGACATAACAGCCTGAGTTGCCTAATAGTGATTGGAAAGTAAATGCATGGTGTCCTTTGATCTCTGGAAAATAAAAAAATCTAAGAGGCCTGCTAGCAGGTCATGAAAATAGTTAGACATCACTCAGACACTGCACACACTCATTGTATACAAAATGTACATACAAACTGGATTGTGGGTTTCAATGTTGTGATTATACACTCTAAGCCTCATGTTCTATAGTGTAAGTTGGTAAAACAAGGATCTTTGTAAAATCTCTTGGCAAATTTCCTAGTGTGCTTGGTAATCCATACATTTATTTAAATATTTTACGCAATGACCAATTAGCAAATAGTTGCAGTAAACTGATCTGTAAATTTTTGAAGCTGCAGGATAACTGCGTATGTGTGAAGGCAGTTCCACAGAGATAAGTTTGATACTCATGATTGTTTTCACGAAATGTGCTATTCACCACATTTCTCTTGAGTAATCCTACTGACATTTGCATCTCTGTTCAAATCATGTGGAGTTGTGTGTGGCCATGTAGCGTCGTGCGTAGCAGTTTAGTTTGATGCAAAAACTTAACCCCTTGAGGTAATACAATCATGCTCATAGCCAACATGATAATTATGTGTTTTGAACACTACTATTAACATCAGTATAATTATTCCCACTTACTGTATGATATGTATGAATGCTGAACTAGGGCATGAAATTGCGATTGAGTACAGAGGTTGGAGATTCTGTGCAAGTGGTTACAGTAATAGGCCCACTAAAAGAGCAAGAAGATTTAAAAGTTTTTCAGGGTGCATTTCAAAAAGTTTTTTTTTACTAAAGACATAAATATAATGGGAAAAATATGCAAGAAAATATTAGCAAAATGCATTTAAACTTGCAGCATTTTCTTCCACAAATAATTCCCACTACACAGTAATAAAATACTACCTAAATCTGATTCAGTATTGAGAGTACACGAGATTGAGATACTCTAATAGAGCAGTCAGTCAACTACTCTAATAGAACATTCAAATGGCTTGATGTATTTCATGGATTGGACTCACGGACTGAGCTGGAAACAGCTTCTTAACAATCCAGGAATTATCTATCTCTTGTAATACTGAAGATACCATCATCGAGCTTAAAACTGCTGGTACTGCTCTTCCTTACAAGTCACAAAGGTAGCGTGTGCACTAAATTATTAGAATTAAAAAATGCACGACAGTAGTCGAGCTATATAGCTTTGTAGGGTGGCATGACTATTCCTACATGGTCTAGTCATAATTATAGTGAATACACACCTGCACTATTTGCTATTGAGTAGGCGGGTGACATGAGACTATGTAGTTATCCAACTACCAGCTCATCACTAGCTAAAGCCTAAACATTACTGCTAATTACATAAATATTGGAGCAACAAAGGAATATATCTGTGGTACAACAATAGCCTCTATCGCTACTAGTATGCACAAATACACACGAGATTACATGTTTTGTAAACTTCTAATAAATTAGTGCACGTGTGACCTTAGTGACTTGTAAGGAAGAGCAGTATCAGCAGTTGTAGCTTGATAATGGTGTGTCCAGCATTACAAGAGATAGATAATGTCTGGATTAATGTTAAGAATTTCAAGCTCTGTCCGTGAGTCCAGTCCGCAAAATACATTAGGCCGATTCGAACTGCTATGCAATTCATCTGCATTAAAAGACATACCCACGCATAATCAAGTGCATGGGTCTATTACAAAGGTCTCTATTTATTAATGCATTTACACCATACCTGCACAGTATCTTTAATGACGGTCATGCCATATAAGAATACTTCATACATGAAAAGATTTACCAAATGTCCTCAGATTCATAATTGCCCTTTGGACTACGCAACAAAGTAAAGGCATTACAACTCTCCGAGAACAGCTTACAAGGTGGTATATATATATACAGTAGGTTTTCATTAGAGACTTAAGAGCGATGGAACTATTTTTTTTAGCAGGCATTGCTGTTTTTTTTTTGTTTTTTTTTTCAGTGTGTGTACATGCAGTTAATTGCACATGCATACCACAATCATTTCAGGAATTTATTATATCCACCTGGTTGTTTATCCATTGAAAAATCCTAACAATGTAGATTTGTGGGTAAGTCTAATAGTGTAGACTAAGAATGCAGAGTTTTTTTTTGTCAAATACCAGTTTGCAGAAACATGTAAAGAAGTGAGGAATGTATAACGCCATAAACTTCCCAAATTATGAAAGACGCATGGGAGGTACAGCATACATTAAGCTCGAGTCAACCACATCAAATCCCTTTAACTGTACCACCACGTGACACATTTTCCCAACAAGGACATGACCTGTAAGAGAAATTGATAGTTGAGAGCACTGGAATGACAGTTCAAGAACTACCCCACATCCTAGAGTGTGAGGACATACAAGATTAATATAAATACAAAGAGAAGATCTCTAATCCTCAGAAAAAGCAAATTTGTTGTTTGTCAGTTACTCATGATCATTGCCAACATACCTCTCAACTGTCACGCCTCCAGTGTGATTCTCATGACTTGAGGTGCAATCTCACGCTCTCACACCCAAGGTATTGAATCTCACTCCTACAAGCAATGTAGCTTAATAACTTCCACAAAAACGTTTAGTATCAGAACCAAAAAGTTTGGATATTTATGTAGTAGTACATGGTTTGTGTCACGTGATCATTCTCACGTGATTCCTGTTATTTAAACGAGGAAATGGTGCTGGATCAGAGCACTGGATTAAGACATGGCTGGGGACAACAGAGTTAGATGTAGAACAGACTGCCTGGCACCTACAAGTGTTATTTTAGTTACATTTTGTGCTGGGCCATGTGTCATAAAATGATCACATGATGCCATGGATACACTGCAAGATGAGAACAGAAAACAAGCTACTACATGTGCCTGAACACTAAAAGATAGTAAGGATAAAAGTGCACTACCAGAATTCAATGGATACGTCAGTGTGTTCAACTAATTCTAGTGTGTGGCACAGCAGATGGTGGTAGAATGTATGTACAGATACAAATTATAGCAACTAAGCCTACATAAACAGGTGGATAGATAGAAGGCATAGGAGCACAACTACAACTACTGTACACATTATCAGCCTATGGGCACATTTTATGTATGCTGTGTTTGTCCTCTCCCATCAGGTTGCACGGGATGGATGGCAGAACTTTGTTGATCTCACTCCTGGCAAAGGCTACAAGTTGAGAGCTCTGTGCCAGCCGTTTATGTCATTAAAGAGGTTTTCAGTGACAAATGAAGACGTACCAGGTGTAGAGTGTGACAATAGTATTGGTTATTTTGAAAGGTACCACTAGAAGAAGCAATGGCTGGTGAATGGTAAAGATGTGACTTTGATGTACTGTATCAAACATACAAAGAAGGAGCTGAAGTTATTTGTAATGTGAAGGGTGAGATGAAGGGAGAGTTGATAAGCATGCAAGATGATGTTGGTGTGAATAAACCTCAGATGAGGGATGATGAGATAGAAACAACTGTTAAGTAAAACATAGTGACACTACTCCCCAACTATATTTACAGACCAATATGATTAATAGTGATACTTTTGACCCCATGTGTCCTTGTGATGTTTCCGTAGTATGCTTGCAGATGTAAGAAGAAAAAATTAGAGCAATTGCATTGTACAAAGAAGTTGATGGATGATGGTGTGTTATCATAAGATGTTCATCTTGTTACAGAGTTGCATTCTTCATTTTTGGCAGCTACATCCAACATGACCCAAAAATCTGCATAATGCATTATGAGGCTGACATTAACCATGATGATCTTCATTTTGTTTTGGATTTCACTGGATGGCTTAGAACAATATGAAGATTAGAAAGTTTGATGGACCTAGTTAGCTTCTACCTGAAAAGTAAGTTTTTTTTTTTTGGCTACAATACCAGCTGCATTAAATAACTGCAACATCCTCCACACTGTTGACATTTGAAGCAACACCCTTGTATGTAAACCCCAATACACCATTTTGTCACATAATCCCCTAAGCTTTATGATTATACTTATAATTACAAAATCAAAGTTGTACTAGCTTTATCATACAGCACAGTAGTAGCGTATTAGGGATCATGCACTTTCTCACAAAAAAATTAAACAGAAACCAGCCCCACAATATATTCATGGTGCTTTGGCAGTATTGGTTAGGTAGAATTAAAGCTCAAAAGCTTAGAGCAGCCAAAAATGTTTCTGATAAGTTGCTACAGAATAAAAAAATCCTGTCCGATGCCTTCAATGATGGCTACAGCTATGGGCTTAGCCGTTGGGCTTCAACAACGGCAAAGGCTAAGGTGATAGGCATCAGCTTATAGTGTTAATTTTACTAGTTATTTGGTATTGCATTATTGGCATAGAACACCAACAGCAATCTGATTTTTAAAGACCAAGTTGATGCTGTGCTACTTCTAAAGACCAGGCATGCCCACAGCTGGCCCTCTGATTTTAAAATGTCAGCATGTATAGGTACTATGTTAATGTTCATGTTGACATGCTCAAGTACAATATTCGCCAATAAATTTATTATCCCAGGCTTGAACAGGGATATAACTACAGCTTATTCATCACCATAAAGTAATATTATTGGTAACATGTTTACCCCCAGCTCTGAATATGGGTTAATAAGCATACAAACACCTTCCAGGAAACTACCAGTTTACCCCTAGCTCTAAGACAGGTGCCAGCATAGAAACACATACGCATGTATTGTACATACTGTACTTGACATAAAACTGTTAAAACACTATACCTCATCATAATGATCATAATGCCACTGTATGATGGTGACAGCTAAATTGTCTCTTCACATTATCACCGAAGGAGTCAGGTGTGAATAACTGTATCTTCTCTGGATGACTGCAACTACATGGATTCATTTGGTAAAGGATTAGCAAAAAGTCAGATAGTGATATGCATGTGCATGACAGAATTTGTCAGTGGAATTACTGTATTTATCCAGATCAAGACATGCAAATACAATTTTCTTCAGAAAAACTGGGTGCATACCCTGTAACTTAACTTTGAACAACTTGTGAGATCTACCGTAAATCGGGTTATTTTCGTGTATGAAAATATTCACGAGTTAAAATTTCATGTAAATAAATTTTCATGGGTGCCTGGACCCACGAAAATATTTTTACATGAAAGTTTCGTCATGCTGAAATTATAACAATTGTGTATTACTGATTGATAGACTGTTCACTATTTCACCGTTCTTTATTTACAGGCACAGCAAGGAACAACACCTACAGCGAGCAAGCCCATGAAATGCTAACAAGTTGATCACATGATCGGTCACGTACAGCAGTATGTCCAAAGCCTACGCTTGAAATCAACTGTTGTGTACGTGGATATCATGTATAACATCGACTATGTACTGCTACAGTTGGTAAAAATCTTACCTGCACACAAAAACCTACAAATGAGAGACCAACAAATGAGAGTGAAAGATTTGCAGTAGCTAGCCATTATAAAAGACAGAAGTATTGCTCTCTCATGTTTGTTCGCTGTGAAAAAAATTCAATGTTTGTTTATATTCGCTTGTTAAATTTTCGTGGATGTAGCTAACCTTGAAAATTTATTACCATCGAAAATAACCCAATTTACGGTATAGCTGGTTGTAAACTAGAATTATGCAAAAGGCAATGCCATCTTTTGTACAAACTGCAACAACAAAAATTGAACCTCTAAAATAGGACACCCTGATATGTGGACACCCTAATAATCAGGACACCTGTCCATGGTCCCATTTGTACTAGATTATACCCTACTCTTAAATGAGGACACCTCTATAACCAGGACACCCTAATAATCAGGACACTTGTCCATGCTCCTATTTGCATTAGGGTACACACATTTAGACCCTGAAATCAGGACACCTATGTACATATCTAACAAGGGCACTCATGATCCTAAGGTATCATTCCACTGTATCGAAAAATTTCTTTATGTATATCTGAAAGACAGTTAGATTCTTCCTTTATACATTAAATCTAGCCAGTCTCAAAACAATAATACAAGCTGTGGCCACAAGGACAAACAGACACACTAACCCTACTATACATAAAAAAAAAGATTTGATTATCACTATGGGGATGAAAGCCTAAGCCTAAAAAAGCAAACTATTAGCAACAACAAAAAGTTTGTATGTATTCTGCAGATGGTCCACTACAGACTATATCATAGGGGGGTGAACAAGATATGTCCAGCTTGCAAAATGGTGTCTGGATATTGAATAACATCACAGCTATAGGAAAACATACATACGTTCTTTGCTAAGTGTTGTATAGTTTGTTTGAAAACTCTACATGTTGCCATATCTGTACCTTGGGGAGGTCGACTATCCTACATATGTACCTTAATCTACATGCCTGTAGGAGATGTACATGGGTGTAAACAACATGTAAATGTTGCATATAATAACACATGCACTGGATCACAGAATCATCTGTATGTGTATGTTCATAACATACTAGTCACACCATTCCTCTATTAGAATCACTGACTATATATATGTAAGTAGCGACATGATACAGTTGACATTGGTAGTTACATGAGCACAAGCAGAGAGCGAAGCAAAGCCTCAGCAATCCTGTTAGTTGTTACATTACTACTATAGGGTACCACTACACCACATAAGTTCTAGAAGTCTATATAGTGCACGTAAATACTTCAGGTAACTAGCAGCATAGATAATGTATGTCACATGGATTGGAAACACCCGTCATGGGCTATCCTGGCCTCAATAGGTGGAAGATTTCGCTGTTCTTGTAACCAGCAAATTAGTGTTTGTTGTTTACAGCTGGGTTACTTGCCACCTACACTAATTGGAGGCTGGACTGGGTAGGGCCACTGGAGAGTAGTAAACAACAGCATAAGAAAATTCAGGTTCAAAGGTGAAATATGGTGTTTTGAAACGGTTGTGCAAATTTCCTGAAGAAACAGAAAGTGTAGCATTGTTTCTTTGCTGCTGTTTACACCACTTGTAGCAGGTACAGTGTAGTAGGCTAGCTAGATATTCATTGCTTCGCTGTATATTTCCACTGCTTCGATAAAACGTCAAAAAACAGGCACTACTTTGTGCTATTGTTTAGCTCAAGCTGAGCAGTACTGTAGCATAAAATTTATTTCAATGTATCACACATTTCTTTGGTTGAGTAAATGCGGTGATGAGAAGTTGGCTAATAGCACTGCTGCTGAATTATTAGCTGGTGCGTACCTGCCATTGTCACCTGTCCCAAACAATATTTCTCCCAGTCAGTGCGCTCTTGTTCAGTACACAACGCAACACAATAAACAATGTAAAAGGAATGTCCACGCCTTCAAACTGGCCTTCAAACAAGCGAGAGAAAGCCAAACAGTCACTCAACAAATTTCCCAATGTATTGGCGCACCGTAACTAGGATAGGACAATAATTTAATGGGCGTTTCCAATCCATTAGGAACGCATACATTATCTATGCTAGCAGGAAGTTATACCAAGCTTCACACACACCTCATCCACTATACAAAACATGTACAATAGGGTATTTGCTTCACCAATTACACATATATTAATACAGCTGGGTGGATTGGATCATTGCAAGTAACAGCCCAAAGCAGTGTTTGGGTGCAGCTGGGTATTGAACTCTCAATATTCCAGGAAAACCCCAATATACAGTGAAGTGGTAATAAACTGATTGTAAACATGATAATATAAGATGAGTAGTTTAAGGAATTCAGACCACTGTTACAGTCGGTAATACTATATGGTATGTAGATGCCTGTCGCCACAACAGTAAGTTGAGGGTAGGCGAATCATGTTTAGCTACTGTAGCTATGGTCATATAGCACCTCAAATTACAGCCAGACATTGCACAATTTACAAACACGTCTTAGTAGTTATCCAAGTAAATGTCAGTTTAATCCAAAATGCCAGAAATAACTGTATGTAATTACTCTTGTCTTCAGCTCCATACATAGCTGGTTTTAGTGCTAGAATTGCAATATTTTTGTATTATAATAATTTTGCATAATACTATATCCACAATACAGTTACGTGTGTCAACACTCTTGGATTTGCCAAATACAATTGTGGCAGGGTATCTTTTAAAATCAGGCACTGCACACAGTGGAATAAGCAAGGGTTTTAGCTAACCAAATAGAAACTATTTAATTACAAAGTGCTTTCTAAAAATGAAATTTGATAAATTCAGAGTCAAAATCTTACAGAGAAGGCTATTGGTATGTAAACCATGAACACACAACAACCATGTGTAGATCGATATAAAAAAGCACATAGTTTGCACGTACATGTAGGTGAACAAAAAATCCAACTTTGAACAATTCAAGTACAACTAACAGGGTGGGTTACTTATGGACTAAGTTTTCTATGTCCAGTACACTACAATGACAAATAAACATTAACGTGACATATAATATAAACTTGCCAGTTTTGGAGTGTAAAAACATAATTTATGAGTATAGACACAGTCATGGGTTCTTGTGCAACAGTTAATACATAAGTACTGTAGGTGTACTGTAAGTGTACTGTATATAATATTATTTACCAACTGAAGTTCAATGTATTACTTATTTAGTGTCTGCGTATGCATACTGAGCTCTGTGATAGTCAACATATTGAGAAATTCAAGCAAACACACAGGTCTGCAGTGTATGTCTCTGAAAGCATATGGATGGCTCACTGTTAGTTGGCGGATAGGGTGGATAGGTTTGGAAACATGGCATTTAAAACCTCAATGACAACTATAGTACATTAATGATATATACTGTACATTAACCATAGTCCTATAGAGACCACCCAATATCCTACCAAACAGGTAGCACAGAAATTGTACATAGCCTCAATAGTAGTAGCACTGGTAAAGTTCAGCCCTAACATGCCCCAATAATTTGAAGAGATATTATTAAAAGTACAGTCACAGCATGGGTGCAATTGGCTTATAAAAAACAACAACAGATGCAACAGAGATGGTACCTGAAGCCTTAGCCACCCAAGCACATAATGTAGTGTAACAATAGGGGCTAATCTATTCTTGCAGACTGTACTCATGGACTGGCCATGGGCTGTTAAGGTGCTATCTGGCTGTAATGCTGAAGACACCACTATGCTTTTTCATATGTTGCACATACATGTGCACTAACGTATTAGAATATTTTGTCAAAAACATGTAGCAGTAGTGGCAAAGACTTTTTGTTATACCATATTGTAGGTAAAGTAATGTTTAAGTCTCTATAGTTCTTGTTTACTAGGTTATAGGTAATCCTAAGGCTGCAACACATGTGCTGGCCACTGTAAAGCTCTAATAATAATAATAATAATAATATTTGCCATTTTATCCTCTTCTTCAGCATGTGGCACTGAGGGGGCTTTAGTGATGGCCAATAAGTAGGCAGAATTCTTGCATACGCAGGCACCCATTCAACAGTACATGTACTCTCTGCATAACATAATATAATACTACTATTACATAGCATAATAAAATTAGAAACCTGTTGACTTCTGTACCTACCCATATAAACAGATTGATATTTGGAAGTTCTGGAAGACAGTGTCTAGGAAATTAGTCTAGATATAAACCTTTCTACAAAATAGTCAGAGAACCACCACTGACATACAGTAGATAATTTGAAAGCTGATACCTGATACACCAGCTACAGAACTACTCTGATATCAACACTTATACATGACACTGCCTCTGTCAAGTAAAGATGGAGCCATCGTTGGCATTTCGAGTGTCTATAAAGTACAAGTAACAGCTATTATGGACACAAGTTTGGATGTATCAGTCCTTGGCCTTTGGTAATATGTATAGACAGATTTCCAATTGAATATAGCCATTATACAATTGGAGCAGCTCTACACATAATATTTAATATTGCGAAGGATCTAAATATATATAGTATATTGTAAGATTGTAGTTGCTGACATTATGAATCCTCTCATGCCAGGGGTAATGGCATGGGCACAGGTAACAAGGTAGGGGGAAGACGTTACAAAGGGGGGATAGTCTGCCTGTTGAAAACACATAGAACCCAGATCAAGATTGCTCTTTTACAGTGAATCAAGTGATCAAGACATCTACAAAAGTGTTGATCAAGCACAGGTCTTTGAAAGCTAACCTTTAGTAGCACGAGGATTTTACTAGTAGATGATCAAGAATCAAGGTCAAGGTTTTGTTAAAGGTGAAATTAAGTGATCAAAACAAAAACGTGTCAATCAAAATTCTTGATCCTGGTGTATAACTGGTGGTGTGGAAGTGACTACTTATAGACCATAGACTTATAGTTTATATATCTATGTGTAGACCATGGCCAGGTAGCTACTCTGTGTTTGCATTCTTTCGATTGGGCTCTGTTGAGTCAATTGCGTACTGTGGTTGGGAATTTGCAGATGACAGAACTTATTGATCCTAGTGAGGGGTCACTAATGCCCACGCAAACTGTTAACTTGTGTACGAGAATCCCAATATTTAAGTATTTCTGTATTATTTCAATATTTCATGGATTTACAATTGGATGTACTAGAGTCCCAAGATGTTGGCTACCCCTTGGATTCTAGTCATTGATCCAATAACACAAAAAACATTTAGCATGCATCATGAGTCTGCCACAATGTAGAGGTTGAACCTAATCTACATCCACTAAATGGCGAAACTTTTCCACTGCTAACACCCAGGATGGTGCACGGCTAGACATATCCATGAATGGTTTCTGGGGTGGCTGTTATGAAAAATGCTACACAGATATAAGAGTCTTCAACCCACTTCCCCCTTCAAACAGTGGATCCAGCATTCAATCCTGCTACAGGAAACACGAGGCTATTAAGAAAAGGGCTTATGAGTCACGCATCTGTGAAGTGGAGCACAGTACTTTTATCCCATTAGTGTTCTCTGCAACCGGAGGTATGGGTCATGAGGCCACGATATTTTACAAGAGATTGGCTAGCCTGCTGTCCGAAAAATGGAAGGAGTGTTACGCTTCAGTGTTGGGATGGGTTAGGTGTCGCTTATCGTTTGATCAGCTATACAATGTATCAGAGGGGCCTGGTCTTCTCAAGGCCATTACATCAAGTGTGCTCCAGTGGACTTGATCCAATCAGAAACTCAATTATTAATCTAATGTTGTAATCTGTTTGCTCTGTAGAGTAGGTGCTGGTCAGATGGTATTCTGAGTCATCATTGTCAATCTTCTTGATTGTCTGTGTACACATATGGTGACACATCGACTAGTTAATAACTAAATTAGAAACTCACACAGGCACTTTATTGTAGGATAATATTCCTGTAGTTGCACACTTTGTATTACATGCGTGTGCAATCATTATTGAGTTCATACATGGCGCTCCGAGCAGGGTCAGAATCCTAACCTTAACGATCGTTTTTTGTCTGATCGACTGTCCTCAAGGTTCCCTAGTGCCGGCAAGAGGCACCCAGAAAGGTTACGGAATTATTGTTCACGTTGTGTTTTTTGTCGCCATTTTATCCCCTACCAGACACTATGCCATTCACCTTCCACCAAGGAGACCTTCCCAAGCTGGACCTGTCAGTGGACCGTGGGACCAACTTCGCAGCATGGATGACACAATGGGAGTCTTACTGCAGCCTGTCCGGCCTGGCCAATGAAAACGCACAAAAACAGGTACAAGCCCTTATGCTATGCTTCTCTCGTGACACCCTGTCGATCGTACATAACCTTGGGTTAACCGAGGAAGAAAATGGAAATGTCGCATCCATAATTCGCGCCGTTAAACGCTACGTAGATGGCCACGTCAATGAAACGGTTGAACAAAGACACTTCCGTAAATGCACACAACTAGTGGGCGAGTCGTTTGATGACTTTCTCGTGTCCCTTTGCGAACTCGTAAAGACGTGCAACTTCTGTTCAGATGCCTGCACTAGCAAAAACATTCGCGACCAGATCATTGATGGGCTGCTAGATGCAGATACCACCGAAGACCTTTTACAAGAAGCTGACCTTACCTTAGCTAAGGCAGTCAGCAAATGTCAAGCACAGGAAGCTGCCAAAAAACAGCGTGCTCACCTACACAACTACAACCCTGAAGTAGCTGCACTCCGCAAGCCACAAGACCAGCACCCTCGTCCTCCAACATCCACATGTCAAGGCTGTGGTGCTCCAACCCACCCAGCCGGCCGGACCTAGTGCCCAGCTTACAATCAAACCTGCTTTAACTGCCAAAAAGTTGGCCATTTTGCAAAGGTTTGCCGAAGCAAGGCTAGGCACCATGGTCCCTTTACCGCCCCAGCCACCACGCCTCACCCCAGAAGACTATCTAACATTCGCCACGTGGCTTCCTCTGATCCAGCTCCATTAATCACAGTTAACATCACTTCTGCAAATGGTTCTTATTACTGTAAAGCTCTCCCTGATTCTGGTGCTGATATCTCAGCAGCTGGGAAAGAGATACTCGTTCACCTCAATGAACACATCAACACCCTTGCACCTTCTAATGTGATCCCCAGAGCAGTAAATGGAGCCAAGATGTTCCCATTAGGAAAGCTTCCAGTCAAATTCCGCCTTGGACAATCGGAACACCTTGAAGATGCATACATTTACCCAGACATCCAGGGTACCCTCCTCTCTTGGACGGCATGCAAGGCCCTCCAATTATTACCACCTTGCTATCCTAACCCCATAACATATCCAAAAGTACATGAAATGACTCTGCCACCAACCCCCTCCATCCCCACAGCACCCCTCACAGCTGATCACGTCACATTAGAATACCCTACTGTCTTTGATGGACAAATCAGGAGCATGGAAGGCGAGCAGTTCCACATTTCCTTAACCGACGATGTAAAGCCTTTTTGTATCAACACACCACGGTCCATTCCATTTGCTTACCACAACAAACTTCAAGCGGAATTAGACCTTCTACAATCGCAGCACATCATAGCACCAGTCACCACTGCCACAGAATGGTGTGCTCCCATAGTAGTGACCCCCAAGAAGGACACGGACAGAATCCAAATGTGTGTGGACCTCTCACACCTCAATCATTACGTCCGCAGAGAACGATACCAATCAGATACCCCTGCACAGGCAATTGCTGACATTGCAGCCGCCAACGCGAAATTCTTCACCGTATTAGATGCCATGAAAGGCTACCATCAGTGACCAAGATAGCCAAATCCTCACCACCTTCATCACACCCTTTGGCAGGTTTAAGTACCTCCGTGCTCCATATGGCGTCTCCTCTATATCAGAACACTATGATCGTCGGATGGCCGAGGCTTTCTCGGGACTCACAGGTTTTCGCCGTGTCGTTGACGACATTATCATCTACGATAGTGACGAACATCAACATGCTACCCACGTTAGGCAATTTCTCCAACGCTGTGCAGACAAGCACATAGCCCTAAACCCAACGAAGTGCAAATTCAATCAGCGTGAAGTAACCTTTGCAGGATTCACCCTGTCAGCACAAGGCTACCAAGTTGACTGTTCCATCACAGATGCCATCTCTCAGTTTCCTACCCCTACTAACCGAACAGATTTGCAGTCATTCTTTGGCTTAGTCAATCAGCTGTCATCAAGCACACAAGCTGTAGCCTCACTACTCACACCACTCCGCCCACTCCTCAGCACCAAGAACGACTTCCTATGGTCACCTGATCATCAACAAGCCATCGAAGTAGTCAAAGATGCCCTCACAACTGCACCAGTCCTATCCTATTTTGATGCTAACAAGCCAACTTGTCTGTCAACTGATGCCAGCCGCCATGGCCTTGGCTTCATACTACAACAAAACAATGCAGGCACTTGGAATCTCATCCAGGCAGGGTCAAGATTCCTCACTGACACTGAATCAAGGTATGCCATCGTGGAACTAGAAATGCTGGCTGTATGTTGGGCCGTCTCCAAATGCAAACTATTTGTAACAGGCCTACAGCACTTCACCATCATCACAGATCACAACCCCCTGATTCCGATCCTGAACAGCCACCGTCTAGACGAAATCGAAAATCCCCGACTTCAATAACTCAAAACACGGCTGATGGCGCACAACTTCACTGCACAGTGGCTCAAGGGCTCTAAGAATGATGCCCCTGATGCTTTATCACGGCACCCGGTGCACGACCCTCAGACAAGCGAAATGCTGGCTGAATTAGACATACATGATAATCCTGAAATGTCCTTTACAGAAATCAGAGCAATCATCAACACACACCCTGAAAGCTTACGCTTGCAAAAGCTACGCGAAGAAGCCGAACGAGATGAGGAATACCAGCTATTACGAAACTTTATAGTCAACGGGTTCCCAAAGACCCATAAATAGTTACCAGAGCCCTGCAAAAGATTTTGGAATGTTCACCAACACTTAACCCTAGACGATGACCTGATTGTATATGGGTGCAGACTCCTCATACCCTCCACTATGCGTAACCAAGTCCTTGCCAATCTTCACGAAGCCCACCAAGGAGCACTACGAACCAAACAACGTGCTAGACTAACCATATATTGGCCAGGGCTGGACAATGACATCGAAAACATCACACTTGCCTGTCAACAGTGCCAAGATCACCTTCCATCAAACTCTAAAGAACCCATCATTCAAAAACCAAGACCCACCCAACCATTCCAGGAACTCGCCGTGGACCTCTGCTCATATGCTGGCCATGATTATCTAATTATGGTAGACCGCTACACTGACTGGCCTGCTATCATCTCCATGCCACATAACACCACCACACCCCAAATCACTGCAGCTCTCAGGCAAGCATTTTGTAGGACTGCCATACCAGACATTCTCTGGTCCGATGGTGGACCCCAATTTACTTCTGCCAAATTCAATCAGTTTGCACAACAATGGGGCTTTTTTCATAAGACATCATCCCCGTACCACCCACAGAGCAATGGCAAAATTGAATCCACAGTTAAATCGATGAAAAAAATTATTTACACCTCATGGAATGGTCGCTTCTTAGACGATGACAAATTTTGCCGTGCCCTACTTCAATACAGGAACACACCCTCTCGAAAAGATGGTGTGTCGCCAGCCCAAAAGCTTTTTGGACATCCTACCCAAGACACCCTTCCTGCTCATCGTCGCTCTTTCTCCCAAGAGTGGCAATGGAGAGCTGAAGAGACTGAGCAACAAGCTGAAACCATACAGAGATCTGCTGCAACCTACTACAATGCACATGCTCAACCCCTCACTGAGATTGAGATTGGAACTAATGTCGCCATCCAAAACCCCCGCACCAAACTGTGGGATATCTATGGCATCATCACAGCCATTTCACCAAACTGAAGATATTACGTCAAATCCTCCAGTGGCCGAGTGTTGGTTAGAAACTGTCGATTCTTACGCCGAAGAGTCCCCCTTTCTATACCACTACCGTCAGGTACCACAACGCTAGATCCTCACACAGACCCACTTCCTCCACCACCCCGCCACTCTACACGGGTCAAGTATCCAACCAAGCGTCTCATTGAAGACCCCACATGGAACTGACGTGATACTTATTGACTGTAGTTATTGACTGTAGCTAACCTAAATAAACATTTGTGATTTTTGTATGTACAACCTCCCAAATACTTGGTGGGAGGTATAGGATAATATTCCTGTTGTTGCACACTTTGTATCACGTGCGTGTGTAATCATTATTGAGTTCATACATTTATCACGTGATTAGATGTGCATGCATAAATTCTAGTATTGTAATTAACACCTCGACAGTTTGAATGCAGCTTGTATTTTGTCTTGGAGCTAACTTTCTAGTTACTTGGACAGTTACTAATATCAGTGGTATGTGTTAGGCAAAGTTCTATAGTGTTGCGAGCCAATTTCTTCAGGGTCTGGTTAACATTAGGTTAGCACTTTGTAAGTTGTGTATTAAAACTTCGCACTTTGTATTAACAACTTCTGTGGCAATTAATTGATGATTTCACGCTTGCCTTGGTCATGCTATCAGCGTATCTGCTGTAACATCACAAAACGCAGCAGACCTACCGAACGGTAAAAGACTGTTGATACCTCGTCGTGTGAGACACCAAACCACAACCATTGTTTGACCAGACCCTTAACAAAAGGGAGTGCCCGCAAGACTATGCATTAATTAAAGTGCAAACAGGCAAACGACATTCTAATTAATGATCACTTGCTTATTTTTTTAGGTATAATAGTTGAAGGAAAACGAAAATTATGGACTGAAATGAGCATGGAAGCTGCCACAAAAGAAGTACAGAACAGTAACATGACTATTAGGGAGGCTTCAAAACTTTATAATGTACCGTTTGAAACATTAAAAAGACGTGTCCATGGCACTGTAGTTCCTCGATGCAAGCCAGGTCCACCCACAGTATTAACTGAGGAAGAGGAGGAACATTTAGCATCTTACTTAATAAAAGTGGCACAGATGGGATTTGGTTTAAGTCATTAATTAAACAGCGATGTGCCTTGCATTTAAGATTGTTGATGCCACCCAACGAAAACATCCAGTTAAAGATCAAAAGGCAGGCCATGAGTGGTTTGACAGCTTCGGTCACCAAAATCCTAAGTTATCTATACGTTCACCTTTGCCTTTATCTTACTGTAGAGCGCATTGTGTAAACATGGATACCATCAATGACTTTTTTGGAATTAAAGCTTGGTGCTATATATGGGCGGTTGAATCTCATATGCAAACCCATGCAGATTTATAACTGTGACGAAACTGGAATCACTGTGGTCCACAAGCCAGGTAAAGTAGTGGCTGAGATGGACGCCACAAAGTTTATGCAGTTACGTCAGCTGAAAGGGGGAAAACACATACTATATTGACATGTGTTTCTGCATCTGGCTTTAATTGTATTGCCACCTATGATGATATTCCTCCATAAACAACCACCTCCACCTAATTTTCGTGAAGGTGCTGTTGCACAAACCCTTTTTTTGCAGTAGTTGTAATGGTTGGATAAAATATGATCTTTTCTTGCAGTGGTTTAAGTTCTTCTTGGCAAGCATTCTACCAACTTGGCCGGTGTTACTCATCATGGACAGACATGGAACTCACATGTCCATTGAGCTAATTGAGTCAGCATAATCCAGTGGTGTTCATCTTCTGTGCCTGCTGTCACACACTACTCACATTCTCCAACCCCTGGATGTGGGCATCTTCAAGTCATTTAAAAGCTATTTTTCAAAGAGTTGCAGCAAATATCTTTCTGCTCACCCTGGGAAGAGTGATCACCAGTGATAAACTAGCGTCTTTTGTTGCAGACGCCTGGTCACTCTCTCTAACACCTTTAAACATCATGTCTGGATTCAAAAAACCCCCAGAATTTACCCCATAAATCCCAGTGAGGTGACAGATAGACAAATTGCCCCCTCGAGACCATTCAAGCAATCGCTATCAGAGAGCAGTCAAGATGGTTCAACTTCCAATAGTGGGACAAAAAATTCTCTGTTTACGCCAGACCAAGTTGAACTCTATAAGAAGCGTTATGAAGAGGGATACAATTTAGATGATCCAAACTGTACAGCATGGTTAAAAATTAACCACCCCACTGAAGTGTGTAGCAACACCGTGCAGTCATCATCTTCATTAGTCTCTTGTAAGCAATCAGAAGAAAGTAAAGACTCTGGTAAGCCAGGAAACATGAAATTGTCCTGCGATGATGCTCTATCTGAGATTCTTGTTTTGCCATGCCCTGAACCAAGAAACAACAGCAAACACAAGGTAGCTATAAATGCTAAAGCTATCTGTATTACTGATGGCACCATTCTGGAAGATTTGAAGAGAAAACAGGTTGAAAAGGCTGGAGCTAAGAAAGAAAAAGAAGCAAAGAGAATTGAGAGAGAATGTAACAAGAAACTCAAACAATTAGAGAGGGAACGTAAGAAGGCAGTCAGAGAGAAGAATCAATTGAAAAAAAGCGTGCTGTGACTAGACATAGGTCAAGGAGGAACAATACTCAAGAGAAAGGAATTGATGATATCATGCTCGAGTGATGAAGATGGTGAGTCTTGTCAAGGAGGTACTGGAGAAGACATTAATTCAGATTCTCAATACAGTACCACATGCCCAAAGTGTGGCAATAGGTATGGTGATAGCTCAGAGAAATGGAACTGTTGTGATGGGTGTGACATACGGTTCAACAAGAAGTGTACAAGTATAAAGAGAAGAGTGCCAAGGTGTTTTATTGTGAAAGATGTGCTATATAGATGTTGACTCCTAATACATACCATGACTCATAATAGCATCTGTTAGTACCAATATGGTTTGTTACAGTAGAACTTGTATATCCATTTGTTCATGAAGAAAAGTTTATGACATTATGTACTTACACTGAACTATTATTGAAAAAAAAAGAGAGAGCTGAATTTGCATATTCAATTGGAAATTACATGCAAAAATGTTTCTGTAGCTCATAACTGCCTCACGTACTCTACATTGTGTTTGTGCTGTTATTACAATTTTTGTTTCTGTGAAAACAAGTTGATGTTGTGCTACTTCTAAAAACCAGGCACCATGCAGCTAGCTAACTCATCTGGAATTAACCATAGACCGTATATACTACTATGAACTAACCAACTATGTATTACTAGGGTAGTTTTGGGTTGTGCAATAATATTATTAGCTAATTCTCATATTTCGTAATTCATGAAATATTCATAATTCGTTCAATTATGTTGCTATGCACTGCTAAGGAAGCGTTTGTTAAACAAACCGCTTTTACCAACATAGTACGCACAAAACTATCTTCTAAATTGTTTTATAGTGTGACTAACGTGTTTTTCCCACAAATTCTCGACAAAGCCTCAAAGCTGCTCTTCATTTTCGTTCGTGTATGTAAGGGATACGCCCCCTTTCAACTCGAAGCGATAGGCTATTCCTGGTAGTGTACGAGGCCTGCACCGTTGTTTTTCAGTTGCTAAATGCCTGAAAACCTCAAGGGGAAGGTAGTCTGAGGAAAGTCACCACACCCGTATTTCAGTCCGCCGAAAAGAAACCACCTCAGAGCAAAGTTCACCTGTGCAGAAGTTTAATACAGACTTCATTTCACTTTTGCTTTTACCGTTATTAAACGATTTTGCTCACGTGGGTGCGTACGGACAAACAGATAGGTAGATAGGTACACACACACTTTTACGAAAACAATTTCAGTAAACCAGGCGCACGCCCACAGCCGGCCTTTGGCCGGCTGTGGGCTTGCGCCTGGCTTAAAAAATCCCGAGTCCTCGGGCGGTAGTCTCGCATGGCCAGACTGCTTTTTTCCGTGTTTTGGGTGGGGAAAAAAGGGTCTGGTGCGACTCCAATAGCTGTTTACTTCTGAGCTGTCCCCAGACTCTGGGGACGCTAATTGAATAACATTGGCCGCAAAGGAGGCACCATGATGTCAGTAAAACAATGAAATATTTGTACACTCCTGCTCCGGTTGTGAGTCTTGTTACATGAAGAGGATGAACTTTCTAGACGCTATAAAAGAGACATCGGAGCAAATTAAGATTCGTTTAAAGGATAAACAGATCAAAGCCATCTCGAGTTTACTTACTGACATCATCGGCGCCTCCTTTGTGGCTAATGTTATTCAATTAGTGCCCTCAGAGTCTGGGGACGGCTCAGAAGTAAACAGCTATTGGAGTAGTCTCATGCCCAGACCCCACCCACTGCGTTGAATAAGGTCTGGTGACATTCGCAGGAGTTTTGGGCCCTACGCCATTTTTCTTTTCTGACCAATCGGATGCCTTGATTCAGGTACAACACGATTTGATAGGCTGGAACTAGGAAAATGGCCGACAATAGCTATGGATACAAATGTGTAAACAATATGGCGGTGGGCCCAAAAACATAGCGTAAGTCACCAGACCCTACTCAACACAGTGGGTGGGGTCTGGGCACGAGACTACTATTGGAGTTATACCAGACCCTTTTTCCCCACCCAATACACGGAAAAAAGCGGTCTGGCCACGCGAGACTACTCGGGCGGGCGATATATCGGCCAGGCACGGCACTTACGTAGACATGGCAAGCGGAATGTATGAATCTATTATTGTAGCAGACATTGTTTTTATGTGTGTACCCCGATACATAGACAATATACCTACTATCAGTATCTATTCCCGATACACACGTGTACTAATGTCGGGGTATCCGTCTCTTCCACAGCTACATCCATAACAAAGGCAAAGTACTAGCTCTTACACAACTTTTCAAAGTAATTAAATGCCAGTAGCCATAACTCCACGTGCAATCAGTACACCATTCACTACACGAATACACTAACATACCGTTCATCGATACTGCTCTCACGCCATGGTACTCACCCCTCGTGCTCGTACGTGACAATGCAGGGAGTTCGTTGAAATGACCGCCATGCCGGGGGGTACGACACCGACTAAAAACCCTTCTGAATCCCACAAAATTTAGGATAGGATTCCGGATTCCAAGCCAAAATCTGAATTCCACATATCGATTACGTGGTTAACTGAATACTGTGGTTGCAGGTTCTCATTCCTCATCTCATTGACTTGAGGATGAGTCACAAACTGCCTGGTTCTGTACAATCATTAATAGCTATGATTTTATTAGCACTCAAACAATCAATTGCAATAATATATATGCTAGGATTAAAATCTGGCAAATAATATACAGTATGAATAAATGTTAGCTAGCTAAATTGCTTCTTGCTGCACTGATCACAGCACCACTGCATGCTCTTCAGTATAGTCCACACAAAACCATATGCTGCATTCATCACAGCATACCATCTTTTGACCCATCATCTGGCATTCGGAATATGCAATGACTTTCAAACACTTCCGTGTTCAAAATCCTGGACCTACATTTGTGAAGCCAGGAGGAAGAGAATTCTCTTACTTTTCCAGTCTCTAAAATTTCCACCGTAGTTCTTTCCGAAACACAGTAATACGAGTTTTTGTCATGTGTTAAACAAGTTAAGGTGGCAGTGGCAAAGTCCACAGTCTGCAGTACCAAACTGCTTCCCAACATCCATAACATTCACCGAAAGACTGTCCTTAGCTGTGTTTAACAGCTGTGCAATAATTTGTAGGCCATTGCCTACAACTGAAGTATAGGCATAATTGTACAAATAAATCGTGGAGGCAACAGGCTCAAGATTGGCTGGGCTGGGGTTATTCGCCGGCCTCGAGTGAGGATTGTATGATCTTGGCCGGGTTATTCCGGGCTAGCTCTAGCTATGGCTCGAGGACTGGGGCTCACTCGGGGACTAGCTACTTCGAGCTATTACACCCGGGCGATCATACTCTACCGGCTCCCTCACTTCACTTGCTCGCTTGTATTAAATACACTGGCGGACACTGACTCTGGTTCTCCCACTGAAGGATCCGTAGCAGCACTCGTATCAAAGCGACACGATTTTCAGAGCAACTAAACGCATTGAGTACGACACATAGCTTATTAGGAAAGTCCGAATGCAAGTATATATTCGGGCAAGATCGAGCCGGATAAAGCAAGCCAAGTGTTTGAGGCGCGCGTTATTGTAGTAGTATTCAAAAGTATCCTAAATTAAACCGACGCATGCGCAATTGCGAAACACTGATTATAAATGCTGATGTGACGATGCTTTCTGGAACATACTACTGGTAAAAGCCCACCGAAGAAGTGGTAGGTACAGCTGTACGTAAAGTAGATACAGTCATGTCACAGCAGTGCAGTGCAGTGAAATTACCTAATAATGCGTTCCGGTCACGTAGTCCGCGTTGTACAGTGCTGAGGCAGCCATCATGATAATTCGATGTCCATTACTCACACGTGTACAGTAGAGGTGTACGTGCTGCATGCTCAGTTGAACAGCCTAGATTATGAGCTGTACCGCCTGTACTCCGCTGAGCGGCGTCTGATTTGATTCCTGGATGGAAAACGTAGTCATTGTGATAACTCTACCGTCACAGCCATCTCTTAACACTACGTTCATTGAGCAGAAATTGCATTAAGCTTGTGATATTTTTGTGTGTGGCTAATGTAGGAGCAGATTTTTGCAAGTTTGTGCTTGTTTGTATGAAAACATAATTTTTTTTGTTAGCAGTGTTTGGCTTATTTATTAGCTTTCCAGCATGATCATAAATGTGTAAATCACAGTCAATTGGTGTGCATGCTGAAGGCATGCCAGCAACTGGAAATTATGCGACTTAATGGTCAGTAGTGTCTCAGTAGCAATGGCACTGCGTTGCTTCAGTTCACATTCAGGCACACTTGTAGCTACAGTGTAAAAGGTTTATTAGACTAGCACTGGGACTTGTTCACTCAGTTGTTCTATTGTGACATGTGACAAATATTTGCATATACGTGCACATAATATGTATCTTGTATGTGACTCATCATGTTTTAGAATAACCTGTTCTATTATTAACTACAGCAGAATACAACCCAAAAGCAGAAAGATAATTTTGATCAGTAATTGGTATGTACCAGTAGTCTAAGACTGTATGTGTTAAAACTATCATGTTTGTAGCGTAAGTGACCTATTATTGAACAAGGTTTGTACTTTACTTTATAAATATCTCCAGGAAAGTAGTATCAGCATCGAATTTTCACCAGGAGGCAATGCCTTCCTTGTAGTACATCTCATGTTATACTCTACTTACTGTCTGTGTCATGAATGGATTTCTGCATACTGTAATTTACCAATTATCAAACACCAGCACCTACATAGTATGGAGCGCCTGTTAATTTTCGTTGATCAATTATCTAACGTTTTGCACTTTTCTACTCCAGTGACCTTAGTGCAATCTACTGTATACATTCTTCATTATTATATCAATGTGTTAACTGAAGCACCGTGATATCTATCACTGTCTTATCATCCTTTACAGCAATCCCTTCTATACAGTCTTCATGGATATATCTTTACTCAGGAAAGCAATAAACAGTTGGTTAATTCTCCTGCCAATACCACACTCAAGTTGTAGTTCCATTTTTGTGGTCTTTGTGATGAGTATCAAGACTGCTGTAATGTCCACACAAACTCTAAAGGATGTAAAGCTCATTAAAAATAGGCTACAATATTGGAGTTCTCCATATACACTTTACGAATATGCGAAATAATATTGTAAACTTCTGAATTTGTTACGGGATTTTATGTTCAATAGTAGGTCACTTACTCTAACAATATTGCTATTGATATCACATTTACTGTGAGGCCAGTCATTCTAAAGTAGCTAAGTAACTTTGTGTTGTGATGTTTCTCATGATAATGTTAGTGACAAGTTTAAGTTTGTCAAGGAAATTGGTTACATTGCTACCCTATGCATAGTTTCAAGTTCTCAATATTACCAAGAGTATATAATGGGGAGGGAGAGTATCGAACTATGCTATACGCTGTGGAAAATGAGCCCATAAAGTCCTATGGCATCGTTCAAACGACTCGGTGATTGTGTTGATTGGTGACTAATTATAAGTGCAGTGGGTGCACTTTGTACATGCGACTGCTGAGTGAAAGAACGGTGTAGTCGAGAAAAGTATGGCACATTATGTAGAGGAACTTGCCTAACCTGGAAAACAAACGTCGAGGTTTCATCATGGTGGAGCGAGGTCGAAATTTCGATATTTCATCATGGTAGAGATTTCATCATGGTTGCCATCCCATGCCTCGCCTTGACAGTTCTATTAGTTAAATTCTATTAGTTAAAGTGGCACGTCTAGATGGAATTTCAGCCATTGCGATTCCATACGGACCACCCGTTAAAACATTCAAGGTGTTAAATCTGAGCAATCAACAGCGGTCAGGTTTACGAGAAGAAACGAAGGTATGTGGGTTACTTTACAGGCTCATTTGTAACAGCATATAGTGTAGTTCGATACTCTCCCTCCCCATTATATACTCATGATATTACTCAACTGTTTATTTATGTATACTAGATGAATAAAAAGTTGAAAATTTTAAGAAGGAGAATAGGGATCGCTGAAAAAAGCCATGAAACAAGAAGGGATTGCTGGGGTGGTAATGCAAACTACAAATCCCTATTTTGACTCTGTCATAAATTTAGTTACATGCTTCGTCATTTTGAAATGAGTCAAAATAAGGATTTGTGGTTTACATCACCACCCCAGCGATCCCTTCTTGTTTCATGGCTTTTTTCAGCTATTCCTATTCTCCCTCTTAAATTTTCAATTCTGCATAGTAATGCCATCATCATTTCAGTATACACATAAAGTAATCAAATTGCAATGTCCATACAGACTAAGAGTCTCCTAATATGAGCTAGAATTTACACTACTAGTGCCTTTAATCAGCGCAAGGATTGTTGTTATACAGTTGACTGCATTATTAGAGCATTTACTTGACTGCTCTATTAGAATAATTATCTTGGTAACCCGCCCACGTATAATAATCACAAAGTGAAAAAACCACCTTGCAACAAAGTTTTCAGCACAGATGAAGCTTCCTGGCCTATACTGAGGACAGATTCTATTAGCAACAAACAGTGCACACCAGAAAAACTAACTCTGAGCACAATCTTGTATGGCGTCTAGTGTGTAATGGCATTTTGCAAGAAGAAACGGCTCAGCTTGGGCTGTTTCCATCCGAAAAAGAAATGAAAAATAGGCCATGGACATGCACAATGATCCGTTCAGCAAGCCTTGATACTTTGTATCCCAGTGTGAACTTCGCTATGCAATAATACTAATAACATGAACAAAATGGCAAATTTCAGTATTGTCTGAAATACACTTACTGTTTCCTTTTCACTTGATACATACTAGTGGACCTATACTCATTGCAAAGAACCACCAGAGGGTTGTTTTGAGTTGAAGGATACTTTTCATGGTGGTTTTTAGGTGTGCGTTCTATTAGGATTTTTGCAAAAAACATGGATGATCCCTATTATGAACCCACTATCATGGTTCATGATAAACTACATACAATGGTACCATGATTATGGAACATAATAATTTTATCACACCGTACGTCAGTGTTATGTGTATAATATATGTAGTTGTAATTGTTAACGTTCACATGCATGTATATAATATATATGTATCAGTAATAATTATCGCTGAAGATTAGTTATGTCTGGATGTTGATAATTAATATTGTATTCCAAGAATATTATTTAGTTACAGTTCTTGGAAATAGATATGCATGTTAAACATCATGTGTTTTGTGTTAGCACCAAATGGACAGCTATATGCGAATGTTAAGATCTGAAGTACATTGTTTGTGTAAGCTGAACATGCTTGTAATCCTTACCACTACATGTAGCTGGACTGTACGGCTCTTGCTGTACTGTAGCTTAGTAGCTTAACCTGTTATGCTTTTAAAATTGCTTATTTTTCTTTTGAACAATGCACCAAAATTTCCCCTATTATACCCCAAATGCCCCAAATTATGCCCAGTGGTGCCCTATTAAGCCCTAAATATGCTATTAGAAACTTGTATCTTGACTAGAGCTGGGCGATATGCCAATATCGATATCGATGGTATTAAGAACTGACAGTATTAAATTTATTACTGGCGGTATTATCGAACCATCACGTGCATCATGCATTTCCATCACATGCACAAGCATAATGGCGTCTGACAATGAAGAAGACGGAGTTGATACCACTGAAAGAGATGAAGCGGAGACCGATAGTGATGTTCTACTCGTTTCAAAAAGGAAAGCCAAAGCATTTGTGTGGAAGTATTTCAACTTTGAAATGATTTAAAATCATATTACCTCCAAACTGACTACTTTGCCATGGACCACACTGGGACAAACATTGCTGAGGCTCTTGAGGAGACCATACAGCAGTGGGACCTTGAAGCAGAGAAGCTGGTAGAAATCACTACTGATAGTGGTTCCAACATCAAGCTGGCATGTGACCTGCTTAATTGGAATAGGTTGAGTTGTTTTGGTCACAACTTAAATCTAGCTGTGGGAAAGGGATTAAATGATGCAAGGGTACATACAACGTACCCTCAGGGTTGTTAGAAGTGCTGTAGCTGTATTTTAGAAGTTGGAAAAAGCAGAGAGACTTGGTTGTTGCACAAGAACAAAGGGGGCTAGAAATTCACAAGCTGAAGGTTGACATAGTGATACGATGGGGCTCTGCATATGACATGGTTGAAAGAATGTTGGAGCAAATTGATGCTGTGAGAAATGTTCTTAGTGAAGACAGAGCCTCTTCACATTTATCACCCTCATGGCAAGATCAAGATGTTTTGTGGTCTATTGCTGCTGCTGTAAAGGGATTGAAAACCATTATGGATGCACTTGCTGCTGAAAAGTGTGTTACAGTTTCTGTAGTGAAGCCATTGTTGAGTCATTTAGCAGAGGAAGTGCTTGTGGCAGAAGATGATAACACTGACCTGACAAAGGAAATGGAAAAAAGGATAAAGGATGATTTAGAAGCAAGACATGATGATCCAGAATTCAGCTTTCTTCTAGAACTTTCTTTGTTTCTAGATCCTAGATTTAAGTCAGAAATAGAGCAGAAACTTTAGAAAAGGTAGAGAAACAAATGAGAGAATTGACTGACAGTTCAGTGGATGATTTGTGACACTTACCTTCAAGTTCACAGTGTGGTAGTTCAGGAATGGCAGTTCCACCATCTAAGAAAGCAAAAGGACTAAGCAAGGTTCTTGGTCGCTGCCTGGGCAATAGTCAGTCGGTTTAGCTAACCCCTCACCAGTGAGTAAAGGAAGAGTTGGATCAGTATTTAAGTCATCTACAGCTAGATGTTGAAGCGTCTTCTCTTGACTGGTGGAAAATTGAAGCTGTTAGATACCCAAATGTGGCAAAGCTAGCACGTAAATATCTGTGTTTGTGTGCGACAAGTGTAGCCGCTGAGCATGTGTTCAGCTGTGGAGGCTACATTGTTTCTGACAGAAGGACATGTCTGAAACTAGAAAGAGTTGATAACGTGGTATTTTTGGCTCTAAACTAGTGCTGAAACGAATACTAATTTTTACCATTCGAATAGTTGTGAACAAATCGACCGAATATTCGATTATTCTTTAAGCTTATACTCTATTCAATAAGTACCGAAACCTTTTGTTATGGAGCAAGGTAAAGCCTAAGAGCCATTTTTATCTTTTCTAAAATGGAATTTTTACAGCATAGATACATCACTTCATTTACAATCTTAAGTTTCAAGGTTGGCTTTTCCATCTGAATACAGTGTACAAAGTGCTAACGATTATTCGAATATTGTGGTAACGAATCAAATAGTGTCATACCAACCGAATAGTCAAATAGCCAAATAATCGTTTCAGCACTACTCTAAACATGAAAAACTAGTGTTGTCTCAGTTGTACCACTTATGCAGTTATCTGATTGTCATGATGGTTTGTAAACTTTGAAACTTGTACCATGTCAGACATTGTATGTAACCTATAGAAGTTATCTTGATGGTTTGTAAACTTGCATTACTACAACTTGTAATATGTCAGAAATGTAACCTATAGAAGAGAAAATAACAAGTAATATTGACATAAAATTATACAACAGTAATATTGCAACACGATATCGGGATATTTAGTAATATCATCAAAAAACACAATATGATATATCACCTTGAAAATTTTGGATATTGCCCAGCTCTAATCTTGACTGCTTTATTCGAGTATCCAATACATTTTGTGAATGTTCTATTAGGTGACCAGTGGTGAATCCAGGGGGGAGGGGGAAAACAAGCATGTGGCTCCCCCCCTCCCTAACAAAAATGAACATGCAAGATCGAGATAATAGAGCAGTCAGTAAAACACTCTAATAGAACAGTCATCACACAAAAAAACTTCAGAATCCTCCATAGTTGCAACTGAGTATGAAAACTAGCATCTGCAGCACTATCCCAATGTCCATGCATGAGAACACTTAGCCTGCTAAAAATATTTTGCAAATGAAATGCACATGGTCTTGTGTGTGCCATTCTTTAGGCTCATATATAGCTACTAGCTAGCTGAACTACTCATGACTGTCACTTATCTCTATACTGGTTCCCCACAGATCCCATGATCCATATATGTACTACTCTGGTGCACCCCCCTTTCCAAACCCTGGATTCTCCCCCTGGTGACTGTTCTATTAGAGTACTTTTCCCTTCACAACTAGCTAGCAGTAAATTATGTTTGCTTGCTTTTGTTAGCCTATAACAATTTGCATATCATGCAAATTGATATCTAATGTGCAAGATTTGTACCTAGTATGCTGGCATCACTTGTACAGGCCCACCACTCATTTTATAGCAATTAATCCAATACATAGTTTTATATTTTATAGGAATATATTGCTTGGCTTGTAATTTATATATAACAGTCTAGAAGCAGTAGATTGGAGCTTCTACAAATTTGTTGGTGAGAGAGAGGTTAATCAGTTAGAGGTATTCAAAATCACCATCACAGTGGTACTAATAACACTGCAAGGTTTTTGATATGAAATGCAGTAATAATGTGTAGTGTGTTCATGTTGTGCAGTATATTTGGCATGCGCATTGCGCATTTTGATTAAAATTCTTGAAAATTGTCCTATTATGCTAGCATATAATTCTTGATGCTTTTGATAGCCTATTATGCTCACATTTATGCCCCCCGGCATAATTGGTGCAAGCCTACTTATAGAAAAACAGTTGTATGATACATATCTACATGTTCACTCACTTGCACAGACTACCTACGTGATGGCTCTAAGAAACATCAGTAGAAATTAAAGTAAAGCTACTAACAGTAGACTCCATTATGCAGTAGCCCAGGCCCACATTTAAGGTTACGGAATAGTTTAAAATACGTGGGCGGAACAAAATACAAAACCTGCTTTAAACTAAGCAAGGATAAATAATTCAACAACTGTGTTGTGTTAGCAATACAACTGATTGTGCTTGTTTGTTTTTACTGTAGAACACACCGCCAAAAACTAGACTAACACATTACTGAATCCTTATAATTTCAACACAAGTGACTAAACAACTAAAATATCTAGGTCCTGTGGAAGCGATTTTTTAAGTTACTGGTTGTATAGACGTTTTATTGAACTTTCAGTAGTTTTTCGAGTGAAACAAGCTCATGAAGGCTTGTATCTGAGTCACTGGGAAGAAACACGATAAAAATGTTTCCACAGGACCTAATAAATTTAATATACAATATCATTATGCCCCAGAAATTCCAATAGAGTCTACAGCTGTTGCTGTATTTGGTGGCGGAAAAAACATGGTAGTGACAGCTGGAGCTGAGCAATGTAAGGGCTAGCTTATTTGTGTTACTACAACAAATTGTAGTGTTCCACCTGCCTCAAACTACACTGTAGCTACATAAAAACATTAAATATGAAGGGCTTCACCTTCATTTAAAACTTTTCACGCTGCTAGACTGGTTTTATGGGCTTCTCAAAAAGTATTGATAGGCATTCAAAATTTTGAATGATTGCCCATGACTATACCGTAACCTTAAGACCAAATATTTATTTTTCAAATGTGCTACTATAGAAACACCCTGGCTTACAATTGAGAGAGCCAATTAATCGAATGTAGCTTTTATATGAAGGATACAGTATGTTATAGTACCTTAGGTGTAAACAGAGTACTTTCCTTCTCTAAAAGTGAAGCATCAAGCATGAATTCTAATGTCAACAAATGACAGGTTGTTTATTAAAGGCTAGGCTTACTGTAAGTATAAAAAAAGTATTTAATTGTATTGTTAGAGTACATGCAGCAAATAGATTGACCAATCACTTAGGATCAATGTCTCATTAAATTTAATATTTAAGGTATTCACTTTGATATGTGACTATATAGTTAATGTGTATACATATTAATTGTGACCCAGTCTCTGACAAAACCAGTGTTAGCTATTATAAAGCCAAAACATGGGAATTCAAAATTATGTGTTATCAAACTTGGATATTTGTAAAGACTGGTTTTGTCAAACTGGGTCTCAATTTCACTTTCACACAATAAAGTAATAAATGGTCAATTACTTTCATTGTTGTGTAATGACATTAAAGGTTCACTGAAATGGAAAATGTACTTCCTATTTTATTGTATGAATGTGTTGTTTATAACATGCAGTGTACAAAAACATCATTTTAATGATTTTATTATAATAATTATACCAAGATATTATTAACCCACAAAGTGCAATTACACCATGAATAATTAAATCTGTGGCATGATTGGGAAACTCAAGGGTTCTTTTACATGTGTTACAATGGTAGAGTGGCAGCTCATGCAATATCATTGATCAGCAGTAATAATTCAGTCGAATCTTCCTCCATGTATTCATCAGCAGAAGTGCAGAAGAGTTGTACTTGTCTGTCATCCAAAGTATCGCCATGTTGCTTTGAATGGGTGTACAATTCTGATAAGGAGCCTGGGCTTCTACTAGTGCGAGTTCTAGCCTAGTCACTAAAATGGTATTCTGAAGTTAGCCACGTGGGGAATACTAACTGGTACATTAATAAGGACTACAGTTTGTGTATATCATAGTAGGGATGGCAAAGGTGTGGGCGTGGCCTGTGATATAACCCAAAAACCTGCCTCGATTTTTCCTCACAACAACATGACAGTATTGGTTGGGTAAAATTAAGCCCAAAAGTGTCTTCAGATCAACCCAAAACGTTTCAAGTTGCTACAGAGTTTTCTTTTTTTTAAATTGTTCTACGGAATTTTCTACTGCCTGCCTGATGCCTTCAGTCAAGCATGGCAGAAAACTAGCTACAGCTACAGCCCTAATTCTTTCACAGAAACTTTTCTAGTTTGCTTAAGAAACAAACCTTTAGTATATTGATAAACATACCATGAGTGTACTACAGTGGAACCTCGATTATCCGAACACCGATTAACCAAACTCTCGATTATCCGAACACCAAAACGACTGCTCAATTAGGATATTTTGTCAAAAAGTGTATGCTTTATTAGAGTAGTTGAGCAAAGCTCAGTATATAAATGTATGGATGTTCGATCTTACGTACTTTCGATTATCCAAACACCCTTTCCCCCCAATTAGTTTGGATAATCGAGGTTCCACTGTATTGTGTTACCTTTTATCCTTCTTTACCATAGCCATCAGTCAAGGTTCTCCGCTGATAGTGTTAATAGACTACAGTATGGCTTCCATTTACAGGTGTACATTGCATCAAACTATTTGAATACATGTGGCATTGAACCAAACTATTTGAACACATGTGGCTCTGTCGTTTTTGAAGTTGACAGTTGATACCGTATAGTAAAAAAAGTTTGGCGGTAAAAAAGTTTGACCCATTACAATGGAAGAACCTCAGTTATCCGAACTCCTTGGGACCAGGGGTGGTCCAAAGTCTGAAAAGTCCGTATCTCTGAAACTGTGTATAAATAACCTTAAAATAGCATGAAAAAAATATTTTTAAATATCTGTATTTTCAAATACCCTAATAGAACAGTCACTACTCTAATAGAGCAGTCATTTCCGTAGTTCGGTTAACCAAGAATCCGGATAAGTGGGTCCCGGATAACTGAGGTTCCACTGTACTGCAAAATTGACAAAAAGAACTTTGGCGAATGGCACTTCACCTGAAATAATTTTATAATCTATGATAGAATGTAGCTACCACGTACTGTATAGTGCAAGGGATTAAACAAATCGCCAATTAAGGGGTGTGGCAGCTGTTTTAATTGCAAGTCTTTAGCCCTCATGGTAAGGGATGAAGACTCGCGATGGAAATGGTTGCCACACCCCTTAATTGGCAGGTCTTAATCGCTTGCACGTAGCGATATTGCATTAGAGTAGTAGCTACATAGTTATCATACAACTGGCAAAGTTGATTGTGTTTCTAAATATCGAGCTAAACATATTTCTTTGCTGTACCAACACTGTTTAGTTTATACATGAATCCAACTTACTACAGTTTAGCAATTTATAGCTATAGTGGTTAGTGATGTGCGATATGTGATACAGGTATATATCGATCTATTATTATCGTGATAAAATTTTCTAAATCGTGATATGATATAGAATCTTTATATCATGATACAAGCCTAGGTATAGATTTTAGCTAAAATGTACCCAAGATGTCCTTGTAGTTTATACTTTTTTTGATAAAAGAGCTTGCAATGTTGCATGCTAGTCATGTACCATGTTGTATTGTACTTCTAGTACATCACTGCTACAAGTGTCATCAGTGTAAACACACAAACTGAGTGATGAGTTGTATATCGTGATATATTGTGTGCTATAATCATCATAAGAAAATATCCTATATCGCACACCACTATAGTGGTACACATGTGTTATGCTAGTTGATTACTTGCATAATATATGGTACTGTGATTAACTCTATAGTGACTAATTTCCAGGATATTTAGTAGTCATGAACTAGAAAAAAACAGTTCACAAAAAAGTATAAGAAAACATCAGGAATTTTAAATTGGAATAGGGACAGTGTATTGTGCTGCAATAAAAATTACTGAAACAAGCTGGATCAGAGTAGTACGTAATGTCCAAATAAAACAATATGAAGTGAATATCCCTACTGTGCCACACTCAAAATGCACAGTAGAGATATTCACTTTTATTGTTTTATTTGGACATTATGTACTACTCCGATCCAGCTTGTTTCAGTACTTTTTATTGCAATACTGTATACTCACTGTCCCTACTCTAATTTAAAATTCCTAATTTTTCTTATATTTGTAAATAATATAAGTAACTAGAAAAGTTATGCCTTGCCATAATATACAGAACACTTGATTTTTGCACTCACTGTACCATAGGTGCACAAGTGGCCATTGTAAAGTAGTATCCATGCACAGAAAATCAATCTGTTGTACAAACTTGACCTGACAATTTCCAGTTTGGAAGATTCTGGCTCTGCTGTCATATTGGCAGGCCAAAGGTAGTGGTGCTTCTGGTACGGTAAATTGGGCATGTGTGACAATTGTATTGTTTTGGCCATTAATTATGCTGCACACCCTAATAATGCATAATTTCAATCCATTATTTACAGTATATATCTTCACATGGTTTACTATATGTTGGTGGCACTGGCACAATTTTAGGTGTGTATTCTCCCTGTTTTACCTTTGGATAATAAAATTTTTGCCAGACTTTATTACAGCTTGCTCCGTTGCGAAGTTCTCTTTGGAAGTGCATTATAATCCAAGGCCGAAGGAGACGGTCTGGTTGGTCAGGCCTGAGCCGGACCAATAATCTGGAGTTGAACCAACTAGCTGACCAGCTCGAACTACATTACTCTCATGCAATCTTTGGACAATCACATTTACATGTAGCTACGTACATTTTACAGATGTTATTGAAAATGCATGACACGAGTAGTTACCTAGTTTCTCAGCCTAACTAAAGCACAGAACTACACGTATAGTACCTCCAATTACCTTACAGTACAGCATAGCATTCGTATCGTTCGTACAGAAATGATTGTGGGTTCTACGTACAGTATCACGTGTGCTGACAGTTGGCATTTATCACGTGTAAGGCAGGTGCCTTCTTTGATTCTAAACCAGCACACTTATATCACAATTCAATCTTCTTAAAATAATCATTAGCATTCCTTGGCTTGTCTCTCTTGGCTTCTTTTACTGGGCGAAGGGCTGGCAGTGACAAACCCGGCAGATGACTCATTCCGGGGCAAGAAGCTGTACACCCATACATTACATGGTGGCCATCTGGATGAAATGTTGAGTAGAAATCACTCCTCTTCAACTACCCACTCATCCTGTCGAGATACTGAACAAACTCTCAGCCTCACCCACATCGCGCCATTTTCGAATACTGATTGGTCTCGTGACTGTCCACCAGTATATTTACGTGATGATCCGTTCACTTCATACAAACCAGTATAGTAGTATACTGTATTTTTGTAGCTGTGTAGCTTTTTATTGTAGTTGTGTGAATTCACTGTGTAGTAATTATATCCTAGCTAAAGGGGGCCATGCTGCATGGGTTCCCTGTGAAATTTGGGGGGAAAGTTGCAATTTGCTAGCTAGTTTTACTTTAAAATTTAGCATCAATTTTAAATTTTAGGGCATTTTCAAGCCTTTAAATTGCAAAAATTCTAATTGCTAGCTATAACTAAATGAACCATCAGCAAGTTTCATGATGCTGTGTCCCCTGTATGTCAGGTCTACAATTATACATAGTATAGAAAGTCTGAAGAACAACAGATAGGCTTGAGCATATTTATATAGCTAGCTAGCAGTGAAATATCACTAAAATTGCATATCTGAGTGTCTAATTTTCAAAGATTTCCTGTGGGGGCATGCCTCCAGACCCCCTAGAATGCTCATGCTTTGCACTTCGCAGAGTGTGCTTCGCACACTGTGCAATAGCCCCTCTCTCATTGGCATGTATATAGTAGCAATTTCAACATTATAGTCAATGGCCTGACCAACTCTATTTTCCCTCCTCCGGCCCTGTAATCTACAGTACATTAAATAGTAAGTTTAAATATAATAATAATAATAATTTATTGAAGTGCTTTTACCTGCAAAACGATATACCACACTGTGGTAGGTTTCTGAGATACTGGTCTGGTTATGGGGTGATAGCTTCCATATACCTTCCATCAACCTGTTTTTGTTAATAATAATCCCAACACTGTAGACTAATGCAAATGGAAGTTATAGCTGTGAATGTACAGTAAGCGCCTGTAGTTTATTTTCAGTATAGTTGCTGTACAAGTTGATTTCCTTGCTCTTCCTATATACTGTCTAGTGCTATAATTCCAAAACTGCTCACCACAATAGGCTGAAATCATTCCTTGGACACTAGAGATAATGCTGAGAAAATAACAAGAAATTTGAAAGTTGTATGAACTAGGCAAGTTTTTTTGCTGAGACGGTCACATATGTATGTTTGAAAGATTTGTTGAATCACTACAATTTCAACACTGTGTATGGGAGGATACTATAAACAGCAGTCCTTTATTAGGTTTATGTTGGGTATTTTATCACCATTTCCAATACAGCAATCGTGGTATTTATTCCAAATTTCACTGCTACCCATGCTATTCCAAGTTAATACCATACTCGTTGCATACACTTTACTTGTACATTAGGTTCATTGACTATACATGCATACTAGTCCAGCTAGTATAATACGATTAATATAATACATTGTCCACATAAGATTCACTCAGAGTTTTTATCTCCAATCTTAGCCCTCTTCCAAGGTAAACACATTGCTGGATTGTTGGTAATATGTACTGTGCAATTTGTAAAATTGTATAAGGGAAGTGATGTGGATTGCACTGAGCAAAATTCAGTATTTGCTTGCTAAGCTTCTGACAGTCACTCCTTGTGTTGTAGCTCAAAGTATGACTAATCTGTTGATGATCCTCCATGTCAATGTCAGTAATCTCTCAATGACTGCTCACTTTTGTGACCACTGATTGAAGCAATTTTATCATTACTGAAACCTGCCTTTTGTAATTTGTGAACCATTGTTTTCCTTACGCTATGATTGGTGTAGCGTTTGTTACTGTTTGAAAGTCCACTCTATTTAGCCATGTCCTTCATAAAGCTATTAATTTTATTTATTCCCATTCTCTTCTGTGAATACCAGACATCGGCTTGTCCTTGAAAATCCTGCAATGCTGTAAGATACAAAGGGCCAGATGACTTAAGTGGTTCCGGCCGCTTATTCAGTAGCTTTTGAAATATCTTAACTGGACACCTATCTCCTCCGATAGCAAACATACGCTGAGGTACACATCTTTCCTGTTTTACTAACCCTCCTTGTCTTGTTTTTGTGGGACCTTCCACCCAATCAGCATACAGAGCTTCTCCAGAACTTGGGTTATATATTAATTTTAGGTCTTCAATTTTTATTTGGTGACGCTCTTGATAGCAGCCTCGTGTTCTGAAATTTTGGCTCAATAAAAGAACATAGTATAATTTAAGTTTTGAGGTGTACTGCTTCCAAGAATACCATTATTCCACATAGTTTGTTCATCTTCAGTAGTTACAAAATCTGCCTTCCTTTTTCGCTTTCCTTTGCCACTTTCGCGTAATGCAATAGCTTTTCCATTGAGTACCTCCCTGGCACTAGCAAATTCTGGTGCTGTAAGAATGTTGTAACTGTATCCAGTACCTTTTATATATCTGTGCATTGCTGAAAGCATTGTTCTTAAGGTGTCGGGCTCGTATTCTTCTCCCTTTTCATTATGAATTTCAGCAAAATACTGCTGTAAAACAACGTTCAAATTCAGCGCAGAAATATTTGGCAAATCTACAGATACACACTTTTCCTTCTTCCACTTTTCAAACCTCTTTACCCATGTGGCTGTAGACTTTATGGTGTTTCCATTCTTGTTTTTCTCGAGTAGACCTTGTATCTCCTTTCCGTTGTTAAAGCGAACACACTGGAGCTCGAGCTGGAGCTTGCATCGAGTTCAGGTGCCGTAAGTTCTTCTGAGAATGTATCAGTACCTATAATGTCACTGTCATTAAAAAACCGCAATATTTCGTCAGAAAAGAAATCTTCTGAAATATTAAAAGCCATTGAACTAGCATTGCTAATGTAATGGATTCAGGTGCTAAACACTAATTACGTAATACTGTTACATAAATTATAGCCAATGAAATCGCAATTACAACTTTTCATTGCTACCAGTGAAATACAGGATAAATTTCACTGCTACCATTGAGACTTTTGTATGGGCTGTGAAACAGGTATGGTATTAACATATGATACTATACATACACTAATAAAAATATTACCTTTATGTGTCATTGTAAGAGCTGTACATTACTAGCATGTTAGCATATTGCTTTGCCTCTATAGCTATACAAAATAATAATCAGATTATTGAAGTTATTTGAACATGACACAACGTATTCCAGGAATCTCTTTTGAGGCTTCTCACAAAGAGGAGTACATAGTATTTTGTGTTGCACAACAAGTAACTAGACACTATTAATTTGTTACTCACATTTTGTGGGAAATGTACATGTGATCACCAAGTGTATGTTGATAGCACAGCTCATGTACAGTAGGTAATCAGAAACTCCATGCTATATATATATTCAGTTTGCTCCTTCCAAACAAAACTATACAACTTCTAAACTGTCACTAGCAAGCAATTGTTTCATTATATACCAATCAATGAACACCAGCCTCAAATATTGGGATTATCTATCATAGTGACTCATTGGTATATCAAGTCTAAGTATACAGTACAGCTGAAGGGTAACGTCGCATGTACACGCACGACGCGCGTGAGGTGTGCTCGAGTGACCCACGTGGATGCAGCAAGGCTACAGTAATGCTCCATGATAGCTAACTTTACTCGAGAGCGTCACACAAGACGAGATAACAGGTCTCACCTATGGTGTTTGGAGGCAGCGCTGGCTCAGTTCCGCCAGCTCAGTTCCGCCAGCTGTGAAGTCTCCTATTACAATGCCTGTGTTGTAGCTACTGAATACTTGGTCACTTAGCCACTGACTTGACCTGTCACAGACTACAGTCAGTACTGTAGCTAGCAGTAGCTACCGTAGACCTCGCCGTAGACCTAGGGTCGCCAAGTAATGCCACAGAACCCCAGTTAGTGCATTTTTCAAATGATTTCTAGATAGTTAAAAGGAATGGTCAACCAAAGTTTCAACTCTAGGAGCCAAGAAATTTCAAAGTTACAGCGCTACAAAATGGTAACAGCAAAAATCGATTTGTACAATGACAATAAACTACAGGCGCTTAATAAAACGAACATAACATACCACTGCATACGGATGCAGTCCTCTACCAAGATGCAACTTATACCATCGAATTCTCCATGAACAAGCAAATCCATTGCTGGGTAAGTTTTGTCTTCCAGGCCTTTTCTACGACCAGGGGGGACCAGCGAAGGCGAACGAACGTGAGAAAAAACGATAGTGAACTGCTCGTCCAACACAAGGCAGACTAACACTGATGCAATTTGGATCGGTTTTGTAAATCTGGTCACATATGTATGGTACTGTAGGTAAACTCCATTCATCTACTGTAGTGTTTACTCTTTTTACTGTGTGCTCTACAAACATAATTATATTGTGTATATAAAAGGGCATAATTTTGTGACAGGATTAAAGCATCTCAAATTAGATAGATTCTGTGCAACGGTGGATTCATTATACTATAAGTAAGGTTTTTAGCCTTTTAATGTTTTTGTTTTTTTTTAATTTTGTACTGGACCGCCAGTAGTTACTGATGCGTCCAGGGGGACCAGCCCCAAGAAAAATCAAATGCACACGTACATTATGATTAGCTAACTACCTTTAGTGGGTCCCCCATCATACAGTACTATATTAGGGATCATGGACATTTGGGCTTTCTTGCCCTAAAATATCACCCAAAAACCAGTCTCACTTTTCCTTCATGACAGCTTAATTAATTAACAGGCGTAGCCAAGCCCAGAAATGTCTTCAGACACACCCCCAAACCCTTCCAACAAGTTTCAATGAAATTTTAATTTTTTTGTTGAATTTTCTACTGCCTGACTGCCAGACTGAACTGATGCCTCCAGCCAAGCATAACTCAACAATGGATGGATAAGGCTATGGGCTTGATTTTTTCACTCTTTGATGTCAATTCATCTGGAGACATGCCTTTTTTGCCAACTACAGAATATACAATACATGCATCATGGACTTACCTCTGTCCTCCTTTGTGTCTAAGTTCTTTCACTGACGATGCAAGGTGTCAATTTGCAATAGTACAATATATAGGCACCAGCCTATTATGCTTTTAATTTTGCCTATTATGCTATGCTGCAGTGCTCAAAAATTTTGCCAAAAGTTCCAATGTTTTGTTACTTTCTATGGATAATGATAAACTTTAACTTATGAACAACTGGTTAAATGTAAAAAGTACTAGTTGTGATTAAGAATTTGGCTGCATTGTAAACTATAATAACAGTTGTGCCAGATAACTACTTAATGCCATATCAGTGACATCGACTGTTTTATTATTGTAAGTCAACCTTTTTCTGTGGCATGCATTTTTGCTTAAAGTACATATATGACATTATTCTGCCTATTATACTAGCATTATGCTCAATGCTTTCAGGCACCTGTTATGCTCAAAATTATGCCAGCATAATAGACTGGTGCCTAACAATATAGCTTCCTATGGCAAGTTTACGTTTATCACCTGCATTTTCTGTAATGACTGAATTGATTGTAGAGACGTTTCTCGTACTGTTCTTTATTTGTAACACTACGTAACAGGTGGAATATAGCTGAAAGCAACGTGAAATACCACTTCACTTCTCAGTAATGGATTGTTGTGGCTCACATTCAGATGCAAAATTAATTTTGTGGCAGGCATAGTACCATTCTTTCTTTTGATGTGGTATGCATGGGTTCAGTTTGTTATAAAAATGTAAATAGCACAAAAATTTAGGGATTTCAAGTTGGATTAGTGATCAAACAAAAGAAGCAGTGAAACAGGGAAAAAAATAATGAAGCAAGAGAGATTGTCTATACTTGCAGTTATACAGTTATACTAATGCACAATTAATCCCTAATTCAGTCATTGTTGTAGACTGAATTAAATGCCCATTAGTATATCTGCAGGTATAGACAACCTATCTTGGTTCACAACTTTTTAGCTATTCCTTTGTTTTTATTTGATTCCTAATCCAACTTATAATTTCTAACTCTTCTTTCTAGTTGGATATATCAAGATACACAGTAGTGTGTCGTGCAGCCAAGAAAGCTGGTGCACCACACTGTGAGTATATTGACAGGAAGAAAGAAAACACCTTTTTCACACGTGCATAGCTCCATGGCCCCTTCTCCAAAGTAAACCATTTTTGTATTACAGCTGTATACCAGGTAGGGTAGACCACACCGCAGATTTGACTAAATTCGCAAAATGCATTTGTGAGATATGGGCCTTCAAAGTTTCATTTTAATTTCTTTTTTTTCTTATGCCGTACAAGGGTTATGAGGGCTTCAATTTATTTTTGCACGCTTTGCTAAAATTGCTATAACATGTAAATATGTAATTTGATTGCCTTGATCTTTGGCACAAATGAAGAACGTATAAAAGTGAATTAGCATTACATATCACGTTTGCTGTGAATCTTATGCGTATCCAAGGAGTTATGAGCATTTATTCACATAAAAAGATACAAAAGCTTCTGTCATGGCTACAGGGTAAACCGAGTATGGGAATTACTTGAAAATTGGTGTGTACATAGGCTGATCATTGTAGCAGTGCCTGAATAGTAACAGAGTTACTGCTACAAAGTTATAAAGCAAAAACCCAATCAAGTGTAAATTTGCATGATCGAGATACTCTAATAGAGGAGTCACAGTGGGGTAAAAAGATTCACAAAATTGTCAAAAAAATTACCAGATGCTAGAGCTCAAACCAGGGACCTCCATACCTGATACCCGCATCCTTAACCAACGAAACGCAGCTATCTTGGCTGATCTCCACTTAATTTAACGAAAATTCTAGTTTAAATCTGCCTATGGATAAAGATTTGTAATTTCATATTCTATGTATGTTCTGTTAGAAGTGCTCAGAAAATGTGCACTCTATTAGAGTATTGCAATAATATTACCAAATATTGAAGTAAATCATGCAATACAATACATTTATAAGTTTGCCTTCAATAATCATTGTGTCTGTATAGAAAAGAAGAAATGTGAGTAAACACAAACCCCAAAGTCAGCCATAGGCTGGTTTTGGGGCCTTTTAAAGTAAAATAAGAAGTGAAATTCACACAAAAACAGCCAAACTGTGAAAAATGGTGTGGCCTTAAAAAGCCTGGGTGACAAAAGTTGTGAAATCAAAGGTGACAGCCAAGAAATGGCTGCAGTGATGTTAATGCTAATAAATTGTAATAATGGCTGTGTACTTTGTTAAAATTTATTAGCATTTATCATTGTGGATAGTGTTTAATGGAAATTATTCTATTGTTCATAGTAAACTTCATGATGTGTATTGTACGTATGTATTTATACCTATGCACTAATTCTTGCAGAGACTCCATGAAACCTGAACTACTTCTCATCAGTTTCTATATTGCTGAAGTATTAACAGGTACCATACGTGACCACTTTTAAACACATTGCTGAATTTCAATATGCAAAATTATTCACATGAAACAATGACAGTGGGACGTTTGGGCCAAATGCTCTCCTATCCTCAGAACTACAATAACTTTTGGTTTATTAGAATGTGCAAAGTGGCTTTTAAACATACAAGCTTCTATATCTACTGTATGTCATTTACTCTATCATTATAGATGCAGGATATATATGTAGAGAGGGAGGAGTGAGAAAGGCATTTTATCTATAATCCCTACCTCAATTGACAACAAAACCATCTACATTTCCGGTAACCCTAACTTTACTAATAAGTGTAGCACTTGGCCAGATTCTGGGTGGCCTCACTGGCCTGCAAATCAAGTCATGGAATTTTTTCACCTCTTTTTATGTATGCATTTTTCCTGCATTACTTTAGTCAGTAATTTTCACTTAGGCCCCTAGGCTAGCAGTAAAACTGATAAAAGTGATAATAATTAAGAATGGATTCCATGTGCACTGTACTCTGCAGGTTCTCTAATAGAACAGTCATTGCATTATAATGTGTTTGAATTTGGGTATCAAATTACTAAGCAAGAGCTTTAGGATAAGCACCAGCATTTATGATATATCTATAAAGGCCACTTAATTTCATGGTCATATGCCATTGGTACATATAACCAAATAATCTAGTGGCTTTCCATACGTATTTTCCATCTAGATGTGTCCTTTCCCTTGTCAGCTTCTGGATTCACTCCTATTTACACTACAGGGCATGAAATTATGTTTTGGAAATAATCTGACAAATCCTGCTATTTGGTCGGACATACTCAATAGTACTGTATAAAAAATTCTAAAAGTATTTAGACATTAGCAAAAATGGTTGGAAAATGGCAGATGTATGACCATAATTTCAGGCTCTGACGCAAAAAAACTCTTACACATATATGCTGCACATCAATTATTAGTCTAAATTGTGCTGTGTTTGTCTTATTCCTTCTTGAATACTCTTTGCGTAAACTTTATAATTCATTTCTGATTGTCACCCTATTTTACCTTATAAATGCTCTTACATGATCTGTCAAATGACAGATCAACATGCAACATGGTCAGTCATTGGTACATAATAGTATGTAGTTTACATTCACATTGGCTTTTAAAAGCTTATTTTGATAGGTCATAATGTCAGACCATGGTCAGTCATTGTTGCTTTTGGGTTGGAAAATGATAGGTGACAGGCTGTTATTTTGAGCTCTGTGCTATCATTTGTGCAGTGTTATTGCTACACAAAATTGTCAAATGCACAGAACTTGATCCATACAAGTGTAGTTGGTAGCTACTATTGTAGAATTATTTATATGGTATAGATATTTAAAGCAAAGCATACAAGCACTCTACATAATTTATACTTATACATTTATGTACTAGTTTAATACTTCAACCTGTTTTGGTACTGTAGCTATCACTATCACTAATGGTCCACAAGACACAACAGTGTGTATCAATCAAGTGGTAAATTGTACATGTGGATTTACTGGAGGTGATCCTAACTTTGTGGTACCAATTTGGAGAATAATCAAGAGAAGAAATGGTGTAGTTGTCAGTAATGAGGCTATCAATGGAAGAGATATCATTGACACTACTGATGGACTGGAGTGGATACCTGACCTACTTAATGGAAACAATAGCGTATTAAGAGTTGGTCCAGTGAATAGGACTGATAACCAGTCATCATATCAGTGTATCTTTGCACCAGTGAAAGGAGAAAATTCAATTGAGAGCTCTATAGGAACTCTGACAGCTATAGGTAAGATAAACAATCATGATGAAGACACAGACATGTGTCTTTCTATTCATAGTCCAGGAATACAGCTTTTGTTCTACATTGTATATATAGGAGCACAAATAGTTGTATTGGTACAATTATACATCTCCACTCGCTCAGTCATGTCCATGCAATGAATGCGTAAAAATTGATATTGATTATGTGCAGTATACCATTGTGATTGATCAGATTTACCGTGGTGGACTGCTACATATACTGCAGTTGTATGTATGCTTTAAAGATTTTACCCAGCCATCATCATAGTGTGTGCTTATAACGTAACAGCAGAGACACAAGCTAAATAATACACTTAGTGTCACTTATATAGCAGCTATAAAATTAGTGACAGATCAAGACACACGGTAGTGTGTCATGCGGCCAAGAAAGCCGGTGACCATACCGTGAGTATATTAACAGGAAGAAAGGAAACAACTTTTTCATGTGTGCATAGCTCCATGGCCCCTTCTCCAAAGCACAGCATTTTTGCATTATAGCTGTCCCCCAGGTAGGGTACACCACACAGCAAATTTGATTAAATTCGCAACAGCCATTTGCGAGATATGGGCGTTCAAATTGCGTTTAAATTTCTTCGTTTTTTTTCTTCTTATGCCATACGGGGGGCTACGGGGGCTTTGATTTCTTTTTGCACACTTTGCAAAAATTGCTATAAAATGCTAACATGTAACTCGATTGTCTCAATCTTGGGCACAAATGACGTACCAAGTTTGTTGTGAATCTGAGGAATATTCAAGGAGTTATGAGCATTTATTCACGTAAAAAAGATCAAACTTCTGTCACTGCTACAGGGTAAACCGAGTATAGAAATAACTTGAAAATTGGTGTGTAGATAGGCTGATCATCGTAGCAGTGCCTTTTGATAGTTTGAATAGCAATAGAGTTACAGTGACAAAGTTATAAAGCAAAACCCAAGCAAGTGTAAAATCGCAGGTTTGAGATACTCTAATAGAGCAGTCACTGCAGGGTAAAAAAGGTGTGCAAAAAATGTCAGAAAAAAAACAAACTTACCAGAGTTCGAGCTAGGGACCTTCATACCTACTACCTGCATTCTTAACCACTGAACCACTGCTACCTTCGCTGATCACCTCACTTAATTTCTGCTTTATAAATGAAATTTCTAGTTGAAATCTGCTTATAATCAAATGTTTGTAATTTCATAGATCTACCAATAGAAGTACTAGATTGTTCTAGAACATTCTTTGTATGTTTTATTAGAAGTCCTCAAAAAATGTACACTCTATTAAAGTATCACAATAATATTATCATATTGAATTAAATCATGCAATGAAATACATTTATAAGTCTGTCTTCAATAATCATCATTGTATCTACAGAGAAAAGAAGAAATGTGAGTAAAAACAAACCTCAAAGTCAGCTATAGGCTGGTTTTGGGGCCTTATATAGTACAAAAATAAGTGAAATCCACACAAAAACAGCCAAGCCACTATTACATTTATTAGCATTAACATCGTTGTAGCCATTTCTTGGCCGCCACATTTGATTTCACAACTTTTTCACCCAAGCTTTTTAAGGCCGCACCATTTTTTCATAGCTTGGCTATTTTTGTGTGGATAGATATTATGTGTAGATTATTACACAATAACATGCCTATTAAATACTTTGTGCATAACTGCATAAGTGCAAAGCTAATTTTAAAGTATCATTGATCAGTAATTGTAACTATGAACGGTAGAAGAACACGTAGAAGGAGCAACAACAAAAAGTACAAAATTAAGTATAATCTAGTGCAATTTAGAGGAATTGAGAATAGAATAATGAAGAAAATTAAAGCTAGATTAATTCCTGCAAGCAGACATCCACCTTCAATTATGCTGGCATAATTTTGAGCATAATACTGTAGATACCTGAGGCACCAAGCATAATGTGTTAGCATAATACTTATGCCATACCGTAAGTCCTTTGTTGTAGTAGAACAGTTTACTCTAACAGAACAACCATTCGTCAATTCTACATATTTCACAAACAGCTCAAAGAATTGTGTAAAAATCCACATGTAATATTAAATAGTTACTTACCTTTGTCCATTTTAAAGTCCATATTTATTAGAGAAACATGGGAATTGAGATAATCAAAATATTGAGCATACAGTAATTTAGCACTACAACATAGCATAGTAGGTGAAATTAAAAGCATAATAGGCTAGTGCACGCCTAAAATGCATTAATTGACTTTACTATAACTAACTCAGGTGTGAGGGATTTTGTATGGGCTTCATGCATGCAGGGATGATGTAAGATGTATTTTCCAATGCAACATGTTTCGATAACCAAATATTCAGATTATATAAGAGTGGTTGCATTACGTAAATTGTTTTAGCTATATAGGGCAACACTGATATCTTGAATCTCATCATTTACATGTAATGTACTGTATACACATGACAGAGCCACCATCACTCACCAACCTCACAGTGAATAATATTGGTACCACCTTCATCACTATATCATGGAACTGTACATCAGTTGGTAGAGTGACTTACACTATAACTGGTGATGTGATGTTGTCATTTACCACAACTGGTACTCAGTACACTATTAATGGACTAAAAAATGATACATCATATAGGATCAGTGTTGTCCCTAGTGTGGGAATGTGTCAGGGAGAAGGAGAAGAAATGACAGTGAATACAGCCGGAGTGCTACCTAGCCTACCCATAGGTAAGCTATAATTTGTAGGTTAATATTCTGTTACTTTCTGATCCAACAAATATTCCGTGTTTAGTTTAAGTATGTAGCTATCATACATTCATACTGTGATGCACTACAGTTACACGTTACTCACAGAAAAACGTAATGTGTAACATATTACTTGTTACTTTGAGGGCTGTATCTAGTAATATATTACATACTACATTTATTTGTTAAGTAAGCCTAATGTTCTAAATACAAGCTACCAGCCTATAAGACACGGATTTCTTTGGTGTAATTCAGCCACAAAAACATGCTTTGTTGTAAGTAGTGTCTTGGCCCCAAAGGCACTCCTCATGAACTATCAAACAGTACTGTAGTACTGATTAAGTAAGGATCCCCCCAAAAATGATGTGTGCTGCCTAAAATGCAGTCTTCAAAAATTATCCTAGAGACATCTTACGCCACAAAAATCACCTTAACAGAATAATATTAGTCCATCTAACATGAAATACAGCATTAAAAACAAGAAAACACTGGTGACCAGATAGAGATTTTTTTTTAATTGCCAAATCTTGAAATTTGGTCTGCCCGCCTCACTCACTACCTGACCACAGTCACAAGTTTAGAGGCCAAGCGAAGCAGTGCACAGCCACCATTTTACTCCACAATAACAAACTCACCAGTGGGGTGTGCCTTTTGGGGTTCCAACTAGTGTAGGCCCTTTGCGCCTTGGTGTTTCTTATATCTTTAATGTGGCGTCTATCATGCTGCTGAAAGAAAGTGTTGATACAGAAAATCAACAATTGGGATCCCATTCACTACTAATAGCAATAGAGTATAGAGACCACACCTCTTAACAATCTAGCTATTTACTTAACAGTAAACATGATGACCTTACCCATTATTGGTTTAGCTAGCTGCAAACCCCTTGTTTGACTTAATACAACAGTCACTCTAATACAACAGTCAGGTATTAACAGTCACAAGTTACACTGTAACTAGCTGTGCTACAACAAAAAACTAAACAAACTAGTATTGTTAATTAAAAAATGAAGTAGAGATCCATGCATAAAAGTTGTGAAACAAGAGATGAATGATGATATTATTACAGCATAGCTCAGTGGGAATGTCCCTACTTTGGCAAATTGGCTATAATTTTATTCAATGGACTTTCCCACTGAGCTATACTGTAATACCATCATTCATCTCTTGTTACACTAATTTTTATTGCATAGATCTCTACTTCATTTTTAAATGAGCATTTTTTTAAAATACTAGCAAGAGTTCATAATATATATATTTAGGATTATGTACTCTTGATACTAGTTATTTGGACACAAGCACAATAATTGAGAAACCACAGTTTGTAGTATTCAGTAAGTTTTAACTAGAACTACAGGATATGTGTATGAAGAAATGTGACCGGATCTGCAAAAACCTGACACAATAGCACATTTTTCAAATTCCTTGTTTTATTAAATATTTATAATCTACTTAGCCAAATGTACCCTCTGGCAAAGTTTCAGCTTTCAGAGTTGCAGCTCTACAAAGTAGCAACAACAGAAAAATCAATTTGTACAGCAAGTATAGGGAAAATAAATTACAGGTGCTTACTAAAATGGTTGTAACATACAAACAGATTGATGTACTGGGCTAAACTTTTCACCATCATGTTCGCCATGGATACGAAAATCATGTGCTGGGTAAGTTTGTCCTTTTACCACTGTATACAGAGGTGAAATTTGTGAAGAAAAATTGATTACATACAATCGCTTCAACATGACGTAAACAAATGCTTATAACTTGCATATCCTTGGGTCATTGCAAAAATTTTCCAACTCTTCTTGAGAAGGTAAATAAGATGATATCCAGATTTTTATTGTTAGTCCCTTCACTAAGAAAGAGGTATTCAAGCAATTTAAAGATTTTTTCAACAATATGCAAATATTTTACCCATTGTTTTCCATGCTTTATACTGTAAATTTAGGCTTGCACTATAGAGTGTCAAGTTTTTGCAGATCCGGTCACAAATCATTTCACAGTGCTCAAGGAAATCCACAGTATATGTTATGGTTATGGTATATTATAGCTATCATTGTAATTGTCTATAGGAAAACTGATCTTATTACCTATTAAAAAAATAAAAAGTATTGAGAAATACTGGTTACTTAGTAGTGCTGTGAACCTGCAGAGTTTACTAAACCAGTTATTTGAAAGTGAATACCGTTTAGGGCAAAATTTTTGAGGGACGAAATTTTGGCAAAATTATGTAAAATCTGATTTTTGCATTTTTTTAATTCATGAAAGTCTAGAAAACAGATATGGTAAGGTAATAGCTACTGTATGTGTACAAACCTGAAACATTTCACAATTATATGTTCACAAAGCTATCATTACCTGCAAAATTCGTGAAAGTTTTGTCCCTCGAAAATTTCTGGCTATATGGTAATTGGTTATTGTCTGATGATAAATTATAGACACAATGGTACTAGGTGCACCATAAGTGCCTCAAGGTGCTTATGGGGTCATGATGGTACTCAGCATGCCTGCTGGAAGCCTTAGGATGGTACCAATGTGATCCTGCTTTACAATAACAGTTGTTACAATCACATGATTATTTACACATGCTTTGAGGTTATGTTATGGGACTTGTCAGCAGGGGTAATTTATGGTTTACCAGGTGGGTGGGTAAAGCTGGTTTAAGGCTTCTTATTGACTTGACTTAGACAATACCGGTTTATAACTGGTTTTCCATACCAGTTCACAACACTAGTACTTACAGTAGTACGTTGTAGAAAAGTAATGCCAATCCTTTTAGTGATGAGTGTGATCATTAATGGAATTAACATTATTGCAGCCATTTCTTGGTCACCAACTTTGATTTTGCATCTTTTCCACCCTGGCTCTTTTGAGGCCACACCTTTTTTTGTAGCTTGGCTGTTTTGGTATAAATATAGTATATGTGGTAGCAAAGAAACTATTTCTATAGTATTTCTAGCTGTTAGCTGTTACTTGGTAGGCTTTCAATAACCAGGTTAGCATTCACAAATGAGCAAAAAGGTATGAAGTTTCAAAATTCAAAAAAGGTCAAATTTTGTGTGTGAAAGAATGCCTTTGTGCAAATCCAGTCACTTTTTATGTTACATGCTAGTAATATGCTTTTAGAGTTGCAATAGAAAAATAAGAAAATACATCTAATTTGTGCTATTATAGGAACTATGGAAATAATTTAAAAAGTTTTTATAATGATTGGAGAAATGTATCAGACAATAATTGCGTGTTAAAAGTGCATTCCATGGATCTTTATATATATATATATCTGTAACTATGTGTGTATATAGTAGTTACATGGTTGCCTTTAATCCACTGTAGATCCTGAAGCTATTCCCACAACACCAGTTTCAACAATACTACTTATGAATGATGAGAGTACACAAGATTCTAACACAACCATCATAATTATAATTGTGATACTTGTTGCAGTATTTACTCTGGCAGTGATAGTAGTGATTATTGTAGCAGTGATATATTGGAAACACAAGCAAACCCAGCTTTGTAAAAATTTAACAAACCGTGGTAAGCGTATGTAAAGTGAGTTGTCGCTTCATGAGTTGTCACTTTATTTAATATTTATTTATTCTATGGTTACAAAGAAGACAGGAGTGTCTCACAAAATTCAAGTATATAGGGGTCATGGAAATAAAAAGTAATGGAACAAGATAAGTCACCTGCAGCTATATAGTGGACATTTAATCCATACTTCAATCATATAGTAAAACCATGACTGAAGTAGGGATTAGATTTTTATTATGCAGCTATAGGTATAAGTGACTTACCTTGTTTCTCTACTTTCACTAGATATACCGGTAAACAAAGTTTGCATCTGATTGTGCACTTTGACTATTAATTACTTAAAGTGAAATGGCCATTCCACTTCTTCTTCAGCTATGTTCAATTCATTTCACAGCACAATAAAATTAATGAACAATAATGACAAATGCCCCTGTAACCAATCCAATCACTCCAGAAATTATGGAAGGTTTCCGTTAAAATGTGATAGTCAGCGCAAGTGGAAGCCATAACACTAACCTAACATCTATGTGGTATTGGAGGACCCAAAGGAGGACTTCATGATGCATCTATTGTAGCTACTGCAGTAGGTAAAATCAGACCTAAGTGGTGGCAAACAGTGATCAGAATAAATCAAGCCTATAGCGTTACCCATAGTCAAGTTATGCTTAGCTGAAGGCATCAAGTAGTTAGTCAGGCAGAGGCTTTCAGTTAGTAGTAGAAAATCCAGTTAAATAGAAAGTAGTTAACCTATCCATGTACTGATTTTCAGCTTCTTCCCATAAGTGTTTACCCTGTAGGCGTGGCAATATTGTGACAGGATTTTGGAAATTGCACAATAGAAGTTTTGAGATAAGCAGTTTTAAGGAATTCAAGTCAGCATAACTTGCCAAGGATAGCAAGCACACATATAAATTTACACAAGAGATGCATCAATCTATTACCTTTCAGACCACTTCCTGTACTTGTAGCTGCTTGTAGAGTTTTTCGCTACAAAAGATAGAGAATCTGAGCAGTTGTATGAGTGAAGTAGTACAGGGGCATAGCTAGCCAGAAGGTGATGGAGGAGCAGACATGCTCCCACGAAATGCTCAAAATCATTCATGATTGCAAGAAGGCTAATGACCCAATGGTGTGGGCTAGCCAACATACAGTGTTATATTATTACAGCTTACATAACTAGCTACACAACTATTTCAGTACTGATTGCTCATCACTCATCAATGGAGGTACGTATATTCGTCAAGTATCATCGCACGTTCCACAACTGTACTCTAACAAATTGATCCACCACAATCTGGTAGAGCTATAATTATTGTGAATATTCTAGTGTAAATACAATGTATCACAGTTACTTTACGTTAGCCACAGCCTGTGCTGCACTGACGTTCACTCACTTCAACCGGCGAAATTCAAATGCCACATATTGCATCAAATCCCACCTGTCTTGCTAGCAGAACTTGTAAGCTTGTGACTGATCTGCTTGACTGATTGACAAAGTAAAAAGTTTGTCACTGCACTGGGGCTGTACAAAGATCCAGTGTGATCAACTTGAGAAAATAAACTTGGTACATATGACTTTATCACCTTGTAGGCAGTAGGTTCGTAGCGTCATCTGGTCTTCTTTGTCACTTGTGAGTTGTGACTCTTGTGAGGTCACTTCAAGTGGGTCCGGGTCGAGCAGGTCACTCTTTTTAGGTTCAAACATGCTATATCACATGAGTAATCTAGGCTAATTATAGAAGTGTGTTTCTAATATTTTTGTTCAATGAATTCACGAACGGTTGTGTGCGTATTCACTAGCGACCCCTGGTGATACTGCATAGTAGCGCACATAATTTATAGTAATTTACATGTCAGATTAATACTGGTAAGCTTGTGATGAAGGTTAAAAAACACACTTAGTGATGGGGGGAGGGAAAGGGGGCAAATCCCCCCACCCCCCACCCTTTCCCCTCTTGGCCATGCCTTTGAAATAGTATCATGAGTGCTCACAAAGGCAAGGAGGGTGGGGTGGGAAAGAGATAGGCTTCAAAATGGAGGCAGACCACAATTGAAGTCCAGACATGAGATTACAGGGCTGCGCTGGCTTCTTAGTGGCTGATATGCAACAAAATCATCAGATAAAATGTTTGGCCAACATTATCAAGCTATCCATCAGTAAACCACTGATTCTTGCAAGGCTAGGCCCTTCACAAGGCTAGAAACCTCTCCACACCACCCAGAAAAGACATCTGTTAAAACCAGCCTCGAGTAGTTTGAGTAGTACTGAGGGTCAAAACTAGTAGTACGATAGTGTAGCTATCCACTGGTCATGTTAGTTCATGTGCGATTCGGATTGGTTTTGTAAAATCTGGTCACATATTGGTGTTATTTTTTGTGAATAATTGCTCTTGACTGTTTAATGTATTCCAGCCAATCTTGGTACTAAGATGTACCCTTTCTGTGTGCCAAATTTTAAGGTAATTGGATAACTCGTTTGTATTTTATGGCAGCTTTTTGTAAGTGTGTAAAAAGATGAAGAAAAATGAAGAAATTAAGCTTATTTTTGAAGTTCATATCTCAAGAATTCTTGAAGCGATTTTTCTCAAATTTGGCATGTGGACTACTGATGGAGGTGGGTATTTTCACTGCAAAAAAACTCTCATGTTTCATAAAGGCAACTTGGAGTTACTAATACATGAAAATTGTGTTTTCTTTCTTCCTGTCTATATACTCATGATGTGGCGTGCCAGCTTCTTGGGCCGCACGACACATTACCACATGTCTTGATTTGAAGAGAAATTGATACTCAAACTAGTAATCATTATGCAACACCTTCACACCATTTAAGGTCACATAACCAAATTTCCAAATTAGAAACTGGAAATGCTCATTAAATTTTGCATGGATTGCTTTTACTAAATTTGTCTATATTCAATCAGAGAATATTCAGTACAATCTGATTGTTGTATTGCAAGTATTGTGATACTGCTGTACTCTTTAAATTTTCTATCTTAAATAGTGACAAACTAATCAGCCAGTCAATTATGCAGGAATGTTCTAAAAAGGTGATATTAATGCATCCTCGGTACAAAAAACACACACATGTCATGATATGCTCACTACTATTGGCACTTATAAAGGCTTGATTTACAATTAATATATAGCTGCTATTTTTATTTATGATTTGAATATTACATTCTATCATATGTTATTGTAGTGGAATCTGTTGATGGTTCAGAAGAGGATGAAAGGTAAAGTCAGTGTGTTTGTTAGTATTTTGCCTATTAACATGTATTTGCATTTTGTGTGGATATTTAGATACAGAGAAGGACAAAAACAAAATGATTCTGAATATGCAGTAAGGGGTTTAAATTTATTAAAGTATGGTGTATGAAGAAAATTGCATATGTATTGGAATAAAGTTTTAGCAAATGAATTGTACACTAGGTTAGGCAAGGAAATATACTGTACAGTAGTAAGCATTAGTATTCAGTTGATTGAAATCATAGTGTGCTAAAAGTACTGAAATGAGGAACTGTGTAGATCAATCTACACATGTAATTTTGGCTATGTGATTTATTATTCACAGCTTGTCAAAGTGTAGCATATAATTTGCATGAGAAAATGAGGTCAGGGCATTAAGTACTGGCAGACAAGTAGACTTTTTGCTTTATTTTCAGTTGTATTATTTATACATACACATACTGTATTATGCCATTTCACAGCCTTACACGTAGAAAACTGATTCATTCACTTTGAGGTGTGGTCTGAAATAGAATAACATTTGCCGATTGTTAGTTTTCACAATTTAAATCTTTCAACCACCAAACTAGACCAAGTGTAGTATTACACTACAGAATGTATATACACTGTAATACAGTTACAATTTATATAGTGTGTAAGGAGTATACAGTTTATATGTATTTCATTGTTTAGTATGCTAGAACTGGACCTAGAGAAGTGAACTTTCTTTCTAACTGACCATGGTGAGTGCACCATTAATTACTTAAAGTAATGTAGCTGTATACACAGTACAGTATGTATAAAACTAGATACAGTATGCAAAAAGTGTACCTTTTTGGACTTTATTACACAACAATCAAACACTTTTATTATAACTATTATCTACTAATATTACTCTGCAACAGAGGTTGAGTCATCTAGGTCACATTTTCTTTGGGTCAACTGGGTCCAAATCAGATTATAAAATATGCATTGGGTCACATACAGTACATTGACTATAGTGTCCTTTTTATGGTAATGATAGAAGCATAAACTCGCATCACTAGACGTGAGTATATTAGAAGAAAGAAAGTAGAGCTTGGGAATGAAGCCAGCCTGTGTTACCATTTGGTATACATACGTATCATGATCCTTTACTCATGCAATATAGATATGTTATTCTCCAGAAATTCTACATCTAATGATACCAAATGATTTATCTTGTGGTCATTTATTTAGTTTCAACAAATGGGTTATAAAGCTAAACCTACTTTTCGGACACTACTATTTGGTTCAATGTTACAACAAAGCATTTAATATTATTGCTTGAGTAAAAGATCATTATAATTATGTACATAACATTGAACCAATTAATAGTGGCCAAAATGTAGATTTAATGCATGCTTTATAGTCCAGTTGTCGAGGTAAATGAATGACCACACCTGGAAATAAATGATACCAAGATAAATTAGATGGAGAATGAAATATCCGAAATCCTCTTTAGGAAAAAAGTTATGGATGTTTGAAGTTTTGTACTAATAATTGCATTATTTGAGCAAATTGAGTTCACTTTTGTCAAAATAATGCTCCTTTAGGGAAATGTAACTATAACAGTTATGTGAACTAATTAATACACCTAGTAATTATTGACCTTCTGTGTGGTTATTGGGATGCGTATTTTCAATTATTTGATTGTGTAACTGATAATACAGTAATTCCTTTTCTATCATGGAACAAGAGAAATCTTTGGAACTATATTGAGGCACAGAGAGACTTAGCAAGTGCTTTGTCATCAGTTAGGATAATGTACAAGAGATGATTCACTCTTAGATATGGTCAACATGATCAAAGACTGCAACGCCGCTATGTCAGGTCTAGCTTCATTACTCTATTAGCTCTTTACTCTAGTTTATTGTGGCATTTTGGGTGGACATTTTGTATTCAAATTGGTCAAGCTTTGTGAAGCGTATATCATTTGAAATATTATTTCTTTTACTAATTAATTTGAATTGATCTGGTAAACACGTGTTTACTCAACCTTAATTGAAAATTAAGCACAAATAATTAAATATTTCAACCCATGCAACTTTTGATCACTCTCTCAAAGCAAAGTATTAAGCCCCAAAGCTGGCCATATATCCTGGTTGCCAGTGACTCACAAACACTATAACTGAAGTGATATAGTCTTACCAAGCTGTACAAAGAGTGTGACCACACCCTATTTCAAAGCTTTTGGGCTAAGCGATATTGTTTTAGTGATATAATTGCAATATTTTGAAAGTATAAATATCGTGATATTTTGTTATTAACTATCGCCTGTATATTATTATCATTAAAAATCCATTTGTTATGCAGTACAAGGTTGTAAGTCATAACCTGGTTACCCCTGCAGAGAGATGTGAACACCATAACATAACCTCAAAACATGTGTTACAATAACTGTTACTGTAAACAAGGATGATAGTGGCTAGTTTGGTACTACTTTTAAAGACTTCCTGCAGGAGTACTGAGCAATACACTATGTAGCACCAGCTATGATTAACTTATTTGTAAGTATCGTAAACTATTCAGTATCGTGAATAGTGGCTTTAGTATCGATCATGATATAAAAATGCTCAGCCCTAGGCACACTATTGCTGTATGGATGCATAAACACAAAGTAGAATTTCAGGGGAAGTCTGGGGGTGCAATCCCAGGATTTCTTGAAAACAGTTTAAAATTTATGCTAAAAACATGGTAAATGCTAAAAATAACAATACTGCAACTTTCCCCCAAGGTTTTTCAAAACTTATTTTTCAGCAGTGGCATGGCCTTCCCTTAGAATCATCTATGGATGACAGTACAGCTCTAGCTATATAATGATCTGCTAACACATGACATATGTGTATGATGGGAAATAATTCAGAAATACAAAGCAGATTATAACAGTTGGCCATAGGACATTTATGACCTAATTTTAGAAAACCGTCGATATCCGCACAATTTTCAAAATGCATTTTATTTGTTCTTTGTTTTCTACAAGGACAGAGGAATGGACTAGCTAAGTTTCAGCTTCATAAGTTAAGCAGTGTTGGAAATACAGCACTAGACCGCCTGTCGAGCAAATACCGTATATGACTGTATTAAAGCTGGGCTCAAATACATGCAGGGGCTCAAATATATGCCGGGTACAGCTAGGGGACTTTCATAATAAACTCCGGGGCTCATTTAAATGCCGGGGTGCTAATGATATGCACTGAAAGGAGTTCTAAACTCGTGTCAGCTGCTAACTATACAGTGATGTCTCGTCACCAGTCTTATGATGTCTTGTCTTGTTCGACTATGCCTTCTCTTCTGATGATGGCCATAGCGTATTTATTATGGTCATTGTCATCTTTCCGCCCAACTTCCAATGTTTCACCCGACTTCCAATGTTTCACCCAGCAGAGGAGTCCAAATGGGCTTATGTACATGATGGGCTATGGATTTTGTATTTCGTAGGTACTTGTACTAGCACCTGTCATTCTCAACGGGTGGCTAGTAAGAAATAAACGCCCGGGTCCAAATTAACGCCGGTCTCGTTTAAACGCCGGGTCAAAAATGATTTATAGGAAATAAACGCCCGGGCTTCTATACGCTCATATACGGTAAATTGATATGTACAGAAGCTATTGAGAAAAGAATCTACAGGCGCTTACATAAACCATCATAACTTACTGATACAACGGTGTACGGAATTGAATCTTGGCTCATTGTGTTTGCCATGAATTTGTGCATTCACCAAGATATAAGTGTTTCCCCAGGCATGCTTCTGCGTTTGAGAAGGAAAGCAAATTCACTGAAAAACAATCGTCGGTAAATTCTTTCGTCACTGCAACGTAAACAAAGGGGTTGTGTCTAGTTACTGGAACCACATAAGGGCTAGCCTAAGCAGTGCTTGAAATAATGGTCAAAACTCTGACATTTTCCGACCAAACTTGGCTTTGACTGCTCTATTACAGTAGCTGACTGTTCTATTAGAGTATATCGATCTTTTGTAGTGGGAAGTGGTCAGTGGCCATCCTTGTCCAATTTAGGGCTATGTAGTTGGTCAGTAAATGTGACCAAATTTTGGAAAACCGTCGATATACACACAATAGTACTTTTGTAAAAAAATGCAAGCTCCAGAAAAAAAATTATGCAAGTTATTATCGCCTCACTAGTGGGCGAATTAAGCCTCCAATGGATAAATCCTGGGCATCATCGTGTTCGCCTGTTCATAGGGAGTACAAACATCTTTGTTTCATCTCCATATGTGAAAGGATTTCAAAGATACAGACGTTGTTTTGGAATGAATTTTAAGTATGTTTGAATGAAAATATGTGTCTGTACTGATGTATACTCAATTGCAGACAAGGAATTAAGGCTGTAGCAGTCGTCACTACTAAGTCATTGAATATAGTTTACTTAATGCATTTTGTACACTTGGTTTAGTGACAAAAGGCCCAGCAAATGATTGCTGTTTCTAGGCTAGTGCAATGTGTGGACATAATTATATAGAAGCTTGAATTAGATAACAAGCTGAGCATTGCCAGACTGTCAACCCCATAATAGATTACAGTGCTAGTATCTCAATCGATATTATGCAGTGTTGGAATTTAATCTATTTCTGTTGAAATGTGTACCATGGAAATAAAATTTTTGAAGATGAAAATCAGATAGCACTACGTATTCATTGAAACATGTCACTGAATATAAATTCTAGAGTGTGTACCAATCTATGCATTGCTGAGTCAAAAGAACAGATTTCATAACTATAAAACATTGTTTGCCAAAAGTTCATAACTTTACTAAGCAAGTAATAATATTTGGAGGTTGATAGTGATATTCGACAGTGATCAGGATTGGAGACATGGGTACAATGATATCTAATGCATGTCCCCTTATGAAGCTGTACATGGGCATGAAGTTAATGTGGTATGTGTAGCAGTTAATGCTCATGTTTTGGGAGTAGAATATGGCAGACTTGAACATACACAAACGTAATACATGTACCTTTAAGCCCTTGTACAGCATCATAATAGGACAAGCATGTACAGCTACCATTGTGAAAAATATGGTATCTTATTGATAAAACTGGAGGTGAAGTGATAACATCACATCCTTGTTCTCCATGCCTGGAGTGGTCATGACACAACATCTACAGCATATGGAAAGGGGATACCAGTTTGTTAGTAAAAAGAATCCAGTTTGAAAGAATCAAAGAAATATACATGCCAAATATCACTCTTGATTAGTGAATGTGATGCTGTGTTGATACAACAGCAGAGCAGGTGGCAAAAAATTTTTAGCCATCAAATGTTATGGTTAGCATGAAAGTATTGGCACATTGAGATATTTAAAGTAACTTGCAGGTTGCTCAAAAATACTTACTAAGTTGTGCCATGCTTTAAGGTGTTGTACTCCCACCAGTAATAACAGGTATGAGCACAGCCACGTACAAACAGCTCTTTGAAGATATAAATTTAAATTATTAGTGGAATCGACTTTGTTTTGTTTACATAGCATTTTGAAGTAGGTAAGGTGAAGGTTATAGTGTTTAAAAACCATCATTTTTGAAGCTGGACAATTGATGTGTTCCTTAGTAATTGTTTACATCAAAATTTATAACAACTAGAAGCTGAAGAGGATTTTAGAGGATTTTGGATATGTTATTCTCCAGAAAATTCTGCATCTAACGATCCCAAATTTATCTTGGTACCACTTACAGTATTTCTGGGCATCATCCTTCAACAGCCGTACTATTAGCTAATTCTGGTCTGACCTGTATTACTCTCTGGGTCAGTGGGTCACACAGGTCAGTGATGCTGAAAACCTTAATCTGCCGTAATGCTGAGTCTGACTTCTGTGCTGTGGTTTTTTAAACCCACGAGTGGCAATCTGTTGTCCTTAGGCTTTTGTATTGTTGGAATGGTTGGTACAAACACACTGCCAAACAGCATTAGGTGGCTGAGTTGGGGTTGTTATAAGTGCTTTTAGTAGAGATAGAGATACGATTGTTATTTACTATATTTGCACTAGGCTGCAAAGTCTTTCAAAAAACTTTTGGTGCCAATATTTAAAATACAATAAAATCCAGTGTAAGGGTACATTTGTGGCGAGAATTTGGTGGGCACATACACAGCTGGCAAGCTACGCATGTATGATCAATTGAATATACTATAATGCCATAAAGCAGCTGGTTGTGACTGGAAGTAAATTGACCGATCGTGTTCCACCTGGCTTTGCACATGTTCTATATATGTGACCGGATCTGCAAAAACCTGACACAATAGTGCTTTTTTTCAAATTCCCGTTTACTACATATTTATAATCTACTTAGCCAAGTGTACCCTCTGGCAAAGTTTCAGCCTCACAATTATGCCAATAACTTTCGGAGTTACAGCCCTACAAAGTAACAACAACAGAAAAATCGATTTGAACAGTAAGTGTAAGGAATATCAATTACAGGCGCTTACTAAAACGGTTGTAACTTAAGAACGTATTGACATACTGAGCTGAAATTTTCACCATCATGTTTGCCATGAATAGGGAAATCGATTACTAGGTACGTTTGTGTCCTTTTATCGCCTCTTCACTGCATACAAAGGTGAAATCTGTGTAAAAAATTGATCGCGTATTGATGCTTTGACGTGATGTAAACAAATGCTTATAACTTCCATATCCTTGGGTCTACTGCAACAAAAGAAAGATTTTCCAACTCCTCTTGAGTAGGCAAATAGGCTGATATCCAGGTTTTTATTGTTAGTCCCTTCCTCCACTACGAAAGAGGTGTTAAAAAAAATTACGGATTTTTTTCAATAATATACAAAAAATTTCACCCACTGTATTGCTTTATACTGTAAATTTAGGCTTGTGCTATTGTGTCAGGTTTTTGTAGGTCCGGTCAGATATGTGTTTTTATGTCATGTCATAATAATTGAATAGGTTCATAACATGGTCTGTCAAAAGGAATGTGATAATGTATCTGGCTGTGGTCAACTTATTTACTGTTTTATTGGAATCAAAGGGAAATACTGCACAATTGGGCAAATACAGTACACTGCAGTTTGAAGTGTGCAGCCAGGTGTGCAGTATGAGAATAAAAGTACACTTTCACTTTGATCTTTTCACCCAATAAGTTTTTACAATGTTTATGGTTTCAAGGGAGTAGCTAACATTCAGTCTTGATGACTTAGCTAGTCTATATACCTAATCTATGACAGCTATAGTCCATCAATTACCAGGCTTTTAATGCAGGTTCTGGTGGGATAGTTAGTGCAACATTCTTGACTGCTCTATTAGAGTATTTTAATGCAGGTGATTGCTCTATTAAAATGTTTTGATGGTATAATCATGCTATCTATACTCTGTGTATGTTGCTTACTTTTCCTGCAGTGTGGAGTCAAGTATAAAATGTGATTAACATAATGATTAACATAACTTGCTGTAATTTTTGCTTTAACTCACGCATGCATTTTTAGCATTTTGTAAACCGTTTTTTTGTACAAAAGTTTTTTTTTTTAATTGACAACTTAATGTACTGTACCGTGTATTATTGTACAGTGTATTCTGCTGACAGATTCAACAATATTGAATTGTGTATTAGTGAGTAGTCACAAGCTTGTAAATGATGGTTCAATAATAGTGTTGTTCCAGTTGTGGACAATTCTTTAGTTTAGTTATATTTAGTTAATATTAGTCTAGTGACTATGTTTTTGCAGCAAGTTTTAGTTAGTAAGAGTTATTGGACTAAATGTCAAAGAATGTTGAGCTTTACCAGTTATTGATAGTCTTCATGCAGAAGATTTAATTACGTTATTAAGTCTGTTTTGTAATAAAATTATAATTTAATTTTAGTCTTCATACTAAAATTCACGTTTAGTTCAGTCATTGTACTATGTAAGAGACATTGACATTTTAGTTATACTTTAGTTGACTAAAAATGGTACCGTATAGTAAAAAACTTCAGCGGTAAAAAAGTGTGACGAAACCCCTCTGAAAAAATAGGCGGAAAAAAGTTTGGCGCCGATTGAAATACTGAATATTCGCCAAAGTTTTTACTCGACGGTACGTAAGGATAATGACAAGGTGTCAACCTCGGTGTCAACTCATCAGTTAAGTAGTGTAGTAAGTGTATAGGTAGCTAGCGTTGTTTTTGTAGCAGTACTTTTGTAGCAATTGATCTAAAGACGTGCTTCGCTATCTCATGCGATTCCGAGCACGAGGCGATGAACTAGCTGATGTGTGAACGGGAAGCCAGTTGGAAATGCTATCCCAAGTAGTGGCTGGAGTGTTTACAACTGTGGGATACACTGATTTTGAAAATCTCCAAAGTCAGCTCAATCTTTATTGCGTGACGTGGTGGTACGAGCTGACCTTCATCTCAAGTTCTAGTTACTCAATGTGCTCGTGTGATCATCTAAAATAATTGGCGAAAAAAAACTTTGGCGAATTGAACTCTATTCACCAAAGTTTTTTGCTGCAAAAGTTTTTTACTATATGGTATACTAAAAGTACTTTTAGTTTTAGTAGTCTGACTAGAACAACAAATGGAACTATATAGAGTATGGATGATAAAGCTAAAACATCCCAAGCACCAAAAGACTGCTGGGCAGCATATTACACTATTAAGAATGAAATCACTTCTGATATAAAAACTCTCATATAAACTAACAGGACAGACTATTTGATAATGAAGGCCATGCGTTAAAAAACTTTGGAAGTATGTAAAAAATTTTACAAAGAGACTGTAACCCACTAAAAGTAATGGGAAACTCTTGGTTGATGGTGCTGAAAAGACTGATACACTAAAAATCCAAAAAAATGCCATTTTATTCAGTGACTAGAGGATCAAACCTTACTACCAGCTGACTTGGAACCTCACATCTCCATGTCAAATATTTCCTTACTATTGATGGCATAGTCACTTACTGCAAAGCTTGGATGTTAACAAATCCCCTGGCCTAATGGAATCACATGTACAGCGGTTGTTCTTAAAACGTGTGCACTAAAGATTGCGGAAATACTACAATATATACAAGTAATTTTTACACAATCAATAACTACAAACTTCCTGATGACTGGCCCTTAGCAAATTTAGTTCCTATCTTTATAAAAGGGGTAAGGTCCTTTCCTAGCAACTACAGACCAATTACATTGACCTCTATTTGTTGTAAGCTAATGGAGCATGTTTTGTACACTTTAATAATGAATCACTTTACTCAACACTGAATCCCGAGATGGTTTTAGACAAGGACATTCATGTGAAATGCAGCTAATTAAGGATGTGCACTTGACCAATGAAAATAGGCAGAGCTTATTATGCTTGACTTCCGAAAAGTGTTCCTCATCAAAGACTACTATGTAAACTAAAGAAATATGGTATTGGTGGTCAGGTGCTTGAGTGGATATCACTCTGGTTAACAAACAGAATACAACGTGTTACTGTTGATGGTACTGCATCTAAGTGATTAAGTCCGGAGTTCCCCAGGGCATTGTATTGGCTTTCTTATCTACTTGGTGTTTCTTCAACATTGAGATTATTTGCATGACTATTTTGTGTGTGATTGATTCCAAAAGAGATACCAAGATACAAGACATTAATCTAATTACTGAATAGTGCGAACACTGGAAAATGAGATTGAACATAGATAAATACAGATCCTTTAGTCCACTTCTTACAAGCAATCTTATTGATAGTCAGACCCTGAAAAGTGTAAACCAATTTAACATCCTTACTTAGGAGTGATGCTTGACAAAAACAATGACCTTTATTGCACATAACAACACTGTCTAAAGCATCTAAAGTACTTAACTGAAACCTTTCAAACAACTAAAGAAGCTGCAGCTGCCTTTGTTGTAGTCTTAGAGTATTCCAGCACTGTAGCTATGGGACCTCTATCAAACAGTTTACGTTACCAAAGATTCAAAGGCTGGTACTAAATAACTACTGTAATTTACTTTTTTTTGCAAAATAATTTTCGTATGCAAAACGTGTTTGAAAATTTCTAACATGATAATTTTTACATAAGATTGAACTACTCTAATAGAGCAGTCATTCATGTAAATCATGCATAAATATTAAATTTTTACACACAAAAAAAATATCATGAAAATTGAATGATAGATGCAGCAGTGTAACATCAATGCTCCAATAATTGCAATGGTCCACTTGGAAGAGAGACACAAGAAAGCTAAACTATCCCTGCTCTACAAAGCTAACAATAACCTTATTGCACTTCAAGTACTACCATACTAGCTACCAGACATGTCCTAATTAAACAATCAATCCTCTTTTCCACATCCGTTGACCAGAACATCTTCATATGTGACTGAATTTGACAAAACAAGGCTTCCACACACATCCACTTTTATGAGTTCAAATCACCATAACTCAATGTAGGAGGATGACATTAGTTTCAAATTTTGACCTGGAATTGTACAATGCTATGGAAGAATTGAGTGAAAATTTAGGTCAACGACTTACTAAGTAGTCAAGTCACAGTTGGTTAAAGTCAGAAAATTGGATGCGTGTGGAAGCCTTTTTTTTGTCAAATTCAGTCACATATACAGGGCTGTAGTCAGACTTTTATCTGGGTAGTTTCTTTTAGAAGAAAAGTGGACCTTTTATATGGCATAATGCAGATTACATTATGGTGTGTGCACCCAGCATGCTGAAACTAGGGGGTCTGGGAGCATGCCCCCCAGGAAATTTTTTTGAAAATTGATACTAAAAGGTATTTAGTGGCATTTCAGTCAATAAATAACAATTGTTTAGGTAAGCTCAAGACCATGCAGCTGTATGGAAAATACCTCTACTGCTACTGTACTTATATTCGACTGAATTTGGAAAATCACCCATACGGGCATGCATGAAATAATTAGAATTTCATGTTAGTGAGTTACTATTAAGAGGATGGTACGTACAGTTTAAAAAATATTTCAAGAATTTTCTTGTAATTTAAGGCATTAAGAATGGCTTACAATCATTAACAAGTAGATTTACACAGTAAATCGTGTTATTTGATCATTAAATATTTTAGGTGTCAAATGCACCCATATGGTTGATTTTCCAAAGTTCCGTCACTTATACTGTCTGCACATGCATGTGTCTAAATAATATACAGTATTGGAATGTCACAGTGAATAAAAATGGGCAAGATTGAGCACTCTGTCATGATCAACAGGGGCAGTGGAGCAGAACAAAGAGTGTCTTAAACAATGAAATTTGCATATTGCATGGAGTTGAACATGGATGCTATTTGTGGGCTCTGCATGGAGGGGCTTGTACACCGAAATGTTTACGGTATTTTTGATGAAAGCTCAAGTTTAGACCACCTCAATATGTTTTCGTAAATAAATTAAGTAGTTATGTACAGCTTTTAAAAGAAAATGTAATTGTGAATGTTTTATTAGAGTGGTTGACTGCTCTATTAGAGTATCTTGATTTTGCATTGCATTAAATACAAGCACTGAATGAGCTACTCGGAGCACTTAATTTAACTTCTTATTAACGGTGTAGCTAATGGACTTTTGCTACTGAAAATTTGGACTTGTATATATATACTAAAATTGTGGACCTTTTTGGTAAAATTGTAAACCTATTTGCTAAAATTGTGGACTTTTTACTGAAATTGTGGACCTTTTTTCCAAGAGGGCGATTCTTCAGAACCCCCAATCCCCCTGGCTACAGGCTTGATATATGAACAGTTTCTACCCCAAAACAAGTAAGAAATAGAACACATTACCATCAAGCACAGCAGCATCCAATTCATTAACTAGATTTCGATCTAGCATAGTCAATTATTAAATAATTAATGCAATTGTAAATTATAATCTAATCCAAAACAGCCAAGCTGTAAAAAAAGTGTGCGGCCCTCAGAAAGGCTATGGTGAAAGAAGATGTGAAATCCAAGGTGGCGGCCAAGAAATGGCTGTGATGGTAGGTTAATGGTAAAAATTTTAATAAAGACAATTCAGGTGAATTTTTGTGCCGCTTCACAAAATTTACCTAAATTGTCATTATTAAAATTTTTACCATTAACCTACCATCACAGCGATTTCTTGGCCGCCACCTTGGATTTCACATCTTCTTTCACCATAGCCTTTCTGAGGGCCGCACACTTTTTTTACAGCTTGGCTGTTTTGGATTAGATTTCATTTCTTTTTGTATTTGTATACCAGCTTTGGGACTTTTTTAACCTACGTTTTTTTCTTTACTACAGGAAGAAGAAAAGATGAAGTAGATGTACTTTAAATATTTTATCAGTAAATGTACAAATTATATATACTGTATAATACATATTTGACCGCATTTGCGAAAAGGGGTCTTCCACACACATCCAATTTGCCAACTTTGACAATTGATAACTTCAGATTGGAAAGAGCTATTGCCTTGATATTTGGGCAGTAGTGCGCACCACTATAGCTGAATACATGGTGAAATTTTCAGGTTAATATGTTACTTGAACACTGAGGTATGGTCTCCAACGTTTACGGAATTGGATGTGTGTGGAAGACCCCTTTTCGCAAATCCGGTCACATATATTGATTACAGAAATCTCCATGGTGGTTTCTTTGTAACTGAACACTCTACAAGGTGACTTCTTCTAATTGCTCTCTCTACAGGGTGAATTGTTTGTAGCTGAACGATCTACAATGTAACTTCTTCTAGCTGATCTCTCTACAGGGTGATGTGTTTGTAGCTGAATTTTGTATAGGTGATTTGTTTGCAGCTGAGCTCTTTACAGAATGGTTTCTTTGTAGCTGAACTCTCTAAAAGGTAACTTCTTCTAACTGATCTTTCTACAGGGCAATTTGTTTCTGGCAGAATTTTCTACAGGGTGATTTCTTTGCAGCTGAACTCTCTACATGGTGGTTTCTTTGTAGCTGAACTCTCTACAAGGTAATTTCTTCTAGCTGATCTCTCTACAGGGAGATTTGTTCGTAGTTGAATTCTGTACAGGTGATTTGTTTGCAGCTGAGCTCTTTACAAAATGGTTTCTTTGTAGCTGAACTTTCTCCAAGGTAACTTCTTCTAACTGATCTTTCTACAGGGTGATTTGTTTGTAACTGAACTATCTACAAGGTAATTTCTTCTTGCTGATCTCTCTACAGGGTGATTTGTTTGTAGCTGAATTCTGTACAAGTGATTTGTTTGCAGCTGAGCTCTTTACAGAATGGTTTCTTTGTAGCTGAACTCTCTACAGGTGATTTGTTTGCAGCTGAACTCTCTAAATGGTGATTTCTTTGTAGCTGAACTCTCTACAATGTGACTTCTTCTAGCTGAACTGTCTACAAGGTGACTTGTTTCTAGCTGATCTCTCTACAGGGTGACTTGTTTCTAGCTGAACTCTCTACAGGTGATTTGTTTGTAGCTGAACTCTCTACATGGTGGTTTCATTGTAGCTGAACTCTCTACAAGGTAACTTCTTCTAGCTGATCTTTTTACACTGCATATTTGTTTGTAGCTGAGTTCTCTACAGGGTGATTTGTTTGCAGCTGAACTCTCTACATGGGAGTTTCATTGTAGCTGAACTCTCTACAATGTGACTTCTTCTAGCTGAACTCTCTACAGGTGATTTGTTTGCAGCTGAACTCTCTACATGGTGGTTTCTTTGTAGCTGAACTCTCTACAAGGTAACTTCTTCTAGCTGATCTTTCTACAGGGTGATTTGTTTGTAGCTGAATTCTCTACAGGGTGATTTATTTGCAGCTTAACTCTCTACAAGGTGACTTCTTCTAGCTGAACTCTCTACAGAGTGATTGATTTTTTTTGCAGCTGAACTCTCTACATGGTGGTTTCTTTGTAACTTAACTCTCTACAGGGTGATTTGTTTGTAGCTGAACTCTCTACAGGGTGATCTGTTCATAGCTGAACTCCCTATAAGGTAACTTCTTCTAGCTAATCTTTCTACAGGGCGATTTGTTTGTAGCTGAGTTCTCTACAGGGTGATTTGTTTGCAGCTGAACTCTACATGGTAGTTTCTTTGTAGCTCTACAATTTGACTTCTTCTAGCTGAACTCTCTACAAGGTGACTTGTTTCTAGCTGATCTCTCTACAGGGTGACTTGTTTCTAGCTGAACTCTCTACAGGTGATTTGTTTGCAGCTGAACTCTCTACATGGTTTATTTCTTTGTAACTGAACTCCCTGCAAGGTGACTTCTTCTAGCTGATCTCTCTACAGGGAGATTTGTTTGTAGCTTAACTCTCTACAGGCCGATTTGTTTGTAGCTGAACTCTCTACATGATGGTTTCTTTGCAGCTGAACTCTCTACAAGGTGATTTCTTCTATAGCTGATCTTTCTACAGGGTGATTTGTTTGTAGTTGAACTCTCTACATGATAGATTCTTTGTAGCTGAACTCTCTACAAGGTGATTTCTTCTATAGCTGATCTTTCTACAGGGTGATTTGTTTGTACCTGAACTATCTACATGATGGTTTCTTTGTAGCTGAACTCTCTACAAGGTAACTTCTTCTAGCTGATCTCTCTACAGGACAATTTGTTTGTACCTGAACTCTCACATGATTGTTTCTTTGAAGCTGAACTCTCTACAAGGTGATTTCTTCTAGCTGATCTTTCTACAGGGTGATTTGTTTGTAGCAGAACTCTCTACAAGGAAACTTCTTCTAGCTGATCTCTCTACAGGGAGATTTGTTTGTAGCTGAACTCTCTATACATGATTTGTTTGCAGCTGAATTCTCTACATGATGGTTTCTTTGTAGCTGAACTCTCTACAAGGTAACTTCTTCTAGCTGATCTCTTTACAGGGTGAATTGTTTGTAGCTGAATGATCTACAAGGTAACTTCTTCTTACTTATCTCTCTACAGGGTGATTTGTTTGTAGCTGAACTTTCTACAAGGAAACCTCTTTTAACTGAGCTCTGTACAGGGTGAATTGTTTGTAGCTGAACTATCTACAAGGTAACTTCTTCTAGCTGATCTCTCTACAGGATGATTTGTTTGTAGCTGAACTATCTACAAGGTAACTTCTTCTAGCTGATCTCTCTAAAGGGTGATTTGTTTGTAGCTGAATTCTGTATAGGTGATTTGTTTGCAGCTGAGCTCTTTACAGAATGGTTTCTTTGTAGCTGAACTCTCTACAAGGTAACTTCTTCTAGCTGATGTATCTACAGGGTCACTAGTTTGTAGCTGAATTCTCTACATGGTGGTTTCTTTGTAACTGAACTATCTACAAGGTGACATCTTCTAGCTGATCTTTCAACAGGGTGATTTGTTTGTAACTGAACTCTCTACAAGAAAACTTCTTCTAACTGATGTCTGAACAGGGTGAATTGTTTGTAGCTGAACTCTCTACAGGGTGATTTGTTTGTAGCTGATCTCTATACAGGTTACTTATTTCTAACTGATCTCTTGAATTCTGTTCAGGGTGACTGCTCTATTAGGATGACTGCTCTATTAGAGTATCTCGATCTCGCACTTGCTACACCAAGTTGGATTTCGTGTTATAACTCCGTGGCTTTAAGTCTGATTCTTCTACACCATTGAAGAGCCTTTCTAAGATGATAACTCCATCTGTACAGCGATTTTCAAAGCATTACTCCAAGTGGTTTATCTGGTAGGCGTGGCAAGCATAATAATAATAATAATAAAATTAAAAAATTAAAAATTAGCTAATCTCGATTGCGTAATTGTTACACACTGTTGATTTTTTCGCTGTATCTTCCTGGTTTTTAGCTCGATTTCTTTCAAACCACAAAAGGTTTGAGGTTCAATAGTTAACCTATTCACCCACCGATTTTCAGCTTCTTCCCATACGCGGTTTACCCTTTAGGCGTGACAACATATTGGTGTTATTTTTCGTGCATAATCGCTCATAACTCTTTGCCTGTTTATGGTATTCCAGCCAAAGTTGGTACCGAGATGCGCCTTTATACCCCCCTTCTGTGTGCCAAATTTCAAGGCAATCGGATAACGCGTTCGCGTTTTATAGCAGTTTTTTTAAGTGTGCGAAAAGAGGAAGAAAAATAAGAAGAAGAAAAAAAACGAAGAAACTAAGCCAATTTTTGAATTCGCATATCTCAGGAATGCCTGAAGCGATTTCGCTCAAATTTGGAATGTGGAGTGCTGAAGGTGGAGGGAATCTACACAGCAAAATTTGTCTTGTTTCATCAAGGCAGCACAGAGCTACGGAGGTGCGAAAATTGCGTTTTCTTTCTTCCTGTCAATATACTCACGGGGTTGCGCGCCGGCTTCTTGGGCCGCACGACACACTACCGTGTGTCTTGATAATATCCTTCTTTTTTTTTCCTGGGTGTATCTGATCAAGCAGTGCTATCTATATGATAAATACATAAATAAGACTAACTATTATCTAAGAAACTAAGCTACTGTTCCTCTCATTGTATATTATAAGATCCCAGCAGCAAAGACATTGAAGAATTAGAATATGAAAACATTTTTAGAGTTGATATGAGATATGATGCAAAAAAAAAATTGCCTCCATATTGGTTTCTATTACGTAAATTGCTCTAACACCTACTGTACAACTGTAGCATAAATGTTTCGGGGGGGTTGGGGGCATTTTCAATGTTGTAACAAAAATTTTGCAGATTTGCAAACATTAATTATATATGATATTTCAAGGATAGCATTTTTACTGGTGACCACTAAACCTCGAACTAAACAAAAATCCCCACTCAACTAATTTAGGATGTACAGTATTCAATGCTTTTAAGAGACCAGATTTGCAAAACGGGTCTCTCTCTCTTACACACACATCTAATTTATTAACTTTTCAGATTAGAAAAAGCTACTGATTTTAAATTTGGTCAGTAGCAAGTGTCAGCATAGTAGCTTAATAAATGGAGAAATTTTCAGGTTTATAAGTTTATTGAACACGATGTTACGATCTTTCCACTACGTTATATGATCTTTCAAGTTTATAGAATTAGATGTGTGTGGAAGACCCCTTTTCACAAATCTGGTTGCATATTTGTGACTGGATTTGCAAAACCACACACACATATACTGTAATTTACTAATTTTGACAATCCATAACTGCTTCAGACTAGAAAAAGCTAATCCCTTGAAATTTGGTCAACATACCGCTGTAGCTTAATGGATGGAGAAAATTTCAAGTTTATTATGTTACATGAAGTTTAACCAGTTAAACTAGGATAATGTTACATTCAAGCATGCGTGAGTATGTTGACATGCGCAATATACTTTCCTAATTATTGTCTACACTTCTCATGTGTGCACTCTCCTCTCCAGTCATGGTGGAGCTTTTGAGGTTAGCCACTTATGTGTTACAAGAAAACGAGCATGTAGAGGTGTTAGAACATGTGGTGTAATGAATTTTGTGGCAGATACAATAGTTTGCCTTATAAAGGCATTACTCCCCTACCTGGTGATTTGAGCTAGTGCACCTGGCTCACTATTTCCTTCAGAGAGTAAAGCACCCCCAGTTTAGACTCTCCTGTCTACTTTATTAAAGAAAGCAGGACTTAGATGACTAACAACACAACACTCACAGTTTTAGGATCGGTGCCACCAATTCTGAAAAAGATTTCAGATACGTATATCCAATTGCTGAGTTGATGGAAGAGTTCAGCATTTCAAAGATATATCAAAACACCTACAAATGTCCTTACAAGACTAGATTGCATCCACTCCTGATGCCCCACCAGTGTAGCACCCTTTCTGGTCCAAGAACCTAAACTGCATAACCTGACCAATGATCCACCAACAGTATTTATAACCAAAAATTGATTTATATACACTATTACATGCATGTGTAAATTATATCCACACACTTACATAATTTCTGTGTACATTCTTTATGAGATTTACTATACAGGGTACTTCGTCATACATACAGTAATATCAGTAAAACTTCCATGTGTTATACAGGGATATAATTGCACGCTTGTATAACTATACGTGTATAGACACATTCTGACATTCACAGCATCACACTTGGGAATGTTCTTTATGGTGGATGTGCAGGGAATATCCCAGAAGTTTCTTCCTTTTTCCTTTAGTATAGTTCCTGTGGCTTGGAGGGAAAAGACAGGTACCCATGCAGAACTTCTCGTGGATTCAGAGAATGCTAGAATCCCCAAGCATTCCTACCTCCAAGTCTTCACTGTAAAACATGCCGTATACATTATGTAAGAAATAGTTAACTGTTGGAAGGGACTTATTTGAGACTTAAGAGAAGAATCCAAGGAACCCTGCATACCTACCAAAACAACCACCATCTGTTGATGGTGGAAACCCGTTCGCAACAGGGTAAGACCCACCAGCTGAGTTAAACTGATAAGCAACATTAATTGAATACTAAGTTATGGTCTTCCAAGTACATAAAATTGGATGTGTGTGAAAGACTCCTTTTCACAAATCTGGTCACATTTGTGAGCTTGCTCTGTGCTTATCTTAGGAAACTGCCCCTCCCAAAACAAACTACAGACCAGATATCAGTTCCTGTGGTATGCGCTTGTACAAAGAGGTGTGTTAATTACTACAAAGCTCAGTTCTTTTAAAGTACATGCCCTTATCGGTTCCCTACTTCCTATTTTGTATTGGTCCTATACTTCTTCCAAATAAACTTTTAAGGCATCTTTTAGGTTAGAGATGCTTTGTAAAATGGTATTTGGGTGAGTGCTCTATTAAGATGTTGGCAATCTCTATCACAAACCACTCTACCATGGTTCATGATAAGCTACAGTACATACAAGATTAGTCTTTCATAACTATATGACATAATTTAGGAAAACCGTCAATTTATGCACATGAACAGATTGTGAGATACGTGAATTTAAACATTTTACTCCAGTATAGCTTTTGAAGGCAAAGTGCAGTGAGTTTGAAGTTTTCACCATGAATGTATCCAACCATATCATTTAACTCGCTTTATTCCATAGCAAGCTAGCTACTGATATAACCATGATTTTGAGCAGCACTTTTCATGATGGAAAGTGCAACAAAAGCACATTACCATGGGTGGTGGTGGATGGGTAATTGGTAAACCAACAGAAAATGGCTCAGTAAGTCATTTGTAGTCTCCGGTCTTGATATTGGGCTCTCAAGACCACCAGTGCCACTGAAAATGAAAGAAGTGCAGATTAAAACCATCTGGACAACTGTCCAAGTCTCTAGCCCATGTTTCAGCTGGACAGTGGAATTTCAAGGTGCCAGAATGTTCCCAGTAGCTGGCACACTTCTCTAGAGTTCCATTCATTGAAAACAGACTGAGAAAACCAGTGGTACAAATATGTAGTACATTGGTATAGCTATCCATTCACAGTGAAAAGTGAACTTCACTAGTACTGGTGTGTGCAAAGGTAGATGATTTCAAAGATTTGATCACGTTCTATTCGTTGGTAGTTTTACTAACTTCAGTTTCACTTCATGCTTCAGTTGCTACTTTTGATATAAACAACTAACTAAAGGTGCTCATTTAAACTGATCCTTCAGAAAGGCTAGTACAGATAAAAGAATTACAGAAAGGTACTGTATGTTATGAGAAACAAATACTTTATTGTACTGATTACTACTGTAAAAGTATGGTTAACCCTGGATGATATCCCTTTTATTACTCATGTTCACAACTGTAAAACAATGCCGGCTAGTCTCAAAATCACCTAGTATTAATGTGCTATAAATTAAAAGTAATTGGGAAGGAATAAATAGCAGAGGTAGATACAAGTGATACACATGAACACTACTCCCCTTTGTTCATATAAACTATAATTATGTCTTCATATCAAAGTAGTGAGATGTGTTAAGTAAACTGGGAGGACTGATGATGTTAGCAAGGTTTGTAGTGGCTGGGGAAATAACTACCCCATGTTGCTGCATCAAAAAAGCAAAATGATGTAAAAATCTATAGCCTTTGAAATCCCTACTGGAACTGTTTCGTATAAGCATAGCTGTGACTAATATTATATATATGTTATGTAATCATATATTACATGTATGTGTGTTTATTTTCAGAAAAGTAATGGAGATCCAACTTTTTATAGTGATTATTTGTCTTGGTGAAGCAACAATAACTGCAGGTAATAATGTGTATGTAGTAGTCAGCACTATGGTGTATATCATGCTTGTATTATGTGTCCAAACAGATCCACATTACCCCCCTGTACATATCAGGCAAAATCAAACTAACACCATCAGTGGATAGCTCTGTACACTACCATATTATCGGCTTTGACTCTAAGTATATTAACAGCTGTATAAATACATACCTGAGGCTGGTTTTAACAGACATCTTTTCTGGGTGATGTGGCAAGCTCTAATGGTGATTTCTGGCCTTGTTAAGGGCTTGGCTTGAGGTGAATCAGTGATGCATTCTGATGGCTATAGTTGGCCAAGTGTTTTCTGTGTTGATTTTACTGAACATTAGGAGCCAGCACACCCCTGTAATCCATCTCTTTGTGAACACTTGTGAAACTACTTTGCTCATCCAACTCATCAAATTTTCTATCTAATTTGGCAAGAAACTTTACATTTACAAGTAGTTACTTAACAAGTACTGGAAATGGTCTGGAAGGTACAATTGATGAGTTTTTTTGTGTAAATTTCCTATACTAGGGCTGGGACATAGTTTCGGAAGTTTCAGAACCTTTGAAGTTTTTGTAACCTTTGATGGTGATTTTCCCCTCCTAAGCTTCATAACCTTGGATACTGGTTTGTCTAATCTCATTATTATTAACCAACTTTGGAGCTTTCTTGCAAGAAGCTTCAGAGGTTAAGGTTTGACCCTCATCCCAGCCCTATTTCATATTTTTAAGCATACTCACTACTCTTGGCAAGGTATAATGGCTTGACTTCTTTAAAACTGTTTAGCTTGAAACTTCTAATGGATGACTTTCCCAAAATCCAGTCATATATACAGTATCACTTTTCAACAATTGTATTGCTCTAAATAAATCTTATAAAATTATCAAACAAGTACACAGAAAAATTTGGAATTTTCAACTAGAGTAGGGACCATAACACATTGATAAAAAGTATTGAAATAAGCTTGAGTAGTGCACGATATTAACTCACAGTAAAACAATAAGAAGTGTTATATCCCTACTGTGCATTTCCATTATGGTATCTTGAGCACAGTAGGGATATAATACTTCCAAATTTTTCTGTTTGAAAAGCACCTCTGATATCAAAATAGCCACTATGACAAATACGGACGATTTCCATCATGAAGGGAAGCCATCATGTTCTATCGCCAAATTGACACTTTTCGCTGTCAGCAAAGATGAATGGAACACAAAGGAGGACATTGGTAAGTCCATGAAGAATGCATTGTACGTACTGCTGTATGCCAAAAGGCATCTGTTGGGCCAAAGCGACATCAAACAGTGAGAAAATCAAGCCCGTAGCCTTAGCCGTTATCGAGTTACACTTGTCTGAAGGCATCAGTCAGTCAGTCAGTCAGTTGCTTACTTACTCAGTCAGTAGAAAATTCCATTAAATAAATAATTTTTAAAATTCCATAGCAACTTGTTGAATGCATTTTGGGTCGATCTGAAAGCTTGTTTGGGCTTACAGTAGTTTCACCTAACCAATACTGCCTGATCATAGTTTAGGGAAATTGAGGCTGTTTTTTGGATGATATTATTTCGTAGGCCACACCTACTCCTTTATGGTCCCTACTATACACTAATATCATAGTGTATGATACATGTACACCTTTCAACCTACATATGAAATACTTTGCACTCCATAATAATGATCGGTGTTGTTATTGTTCTTTAGCTGTGATCATCACTAATGGTCCACAAGACACTACAGTGTGCGTAAATCAATTTGCTAGCATTTCATGTGGATTTACTGGAGCTGATCCTAACCTGGTAGTGCCCAACTGGCATATCATGAAGAGGACAAAAACTGGAGCATATAAGTTTTATCGTGAAACTATCAGTGTTGGATCTGACAGTAATATTGATGGGCTAAAGTGGATAGCTGATCCACTTAATGGAAACAATAGTGTGTTGAGAGTTGGTCCAGTGGATAAGGCTGATGACCAGTCATCATATCAGTGTAGTTTTGGCAGTGTAGACAGTAGTATTGGAGTATTGACAGTATTAAGTGAGTTATTGCTGTAGGTACTCTATCATCCAGAGGAGATGGGTCATCATTTGGGTTAGAATAAAAAAAAATCTTTTCAGACCAGTTACAACATATTAAATATGTAGTCTTGCATGGCCAGACTGCTTTTTTTTCCTTTTAAAGTGATGATTGGTGGAAAAAAGCTCTGGTTTTCAGTTTTCAGAGATATTGATTGGCCAGGATGGAAAATAAAAGAAGTAGCTATTGATGAAGTGCAAATCACTATATGATTGCTGGTCTAACTAGTGTGCTAGAAACTATAAGACCCTCAAGCTCCAAACCAGTATCTAACCATTGAACCAGCTAGCTATGTATAGGGCCTTTAGTTTGTACCTCATTTTGTTACTGAAGCAGCCTCTATTATACTGAAGTAATAAAGTGAAGAAAAAAGTTAAAGCTGAACCTAACCCTAATGCTATCTAAAATTTCAAGTATGTTGGCAATGCATGTTCAGGTACTGCTTTATTTCTGTGTTCAGTTATAGGCACTCATTGCTTTGTAAGTGATAGTATAGTGACTCAGCTAGACGACTGATGATATTTCTGTATGTAACTGACCATCATACATCCAATGATACATGATATAATGTGTACCTGTAGTGAGCTCAGTGTTAACTTATTGGCCAAGGAGGATAATAATATATTTTATATTTATCATGTATACTATACTAGTATATCTAGTAATAACACTGAAGGTGATTATTGACTGTGTTATGATAGCAGGTGTTATAAGTGAAATATATTCTCTTTTGTGCAGGTTATACACTTTCAGTTTCTATATTATGCACAACACTTAACCAGCTGCCAATGAATATGATGTTACATGTAATGTTGGCAAAGACGTAACCTGTATGCATTTGTGTAGAACATGCATAACTCAATTTTTTGCTAGCTATACAGTTTGCAACAATATACAGTAAACCATATTTTACTCATTCAGTGTGTACATACGTACATGTAATGACAACACTTTGTTAAAATAAAGCACCGAACATATGGAATAGTCATTAGTAGACTTTAACTTGGTGTTATTCATTAACTACAGTTTTTATTTTAATTTAATATTCAATGAAATTAAGCTATGTAAGCTATATTCTAATATATCATTGTAAAATTATTATTTTACAGGGAATCCATTATAATTACTGTATGTATTGAAATAATTATAATTGCAATTAACAAATCTAAATACATGTCATTGGAGAGTTTAATACTGTAGTTTATAGTACAATTATTCCCATATGCTCCTAATAGACTATATATAGGATATCTGTTATTACAACAAAATAAGTTGATGGTTTCAGTTAAATTATGATATCCATTGTGAAGAGGTGACATATACCTGTAATTTAAATTATTATCTGACAGTACAGTATATAGGTGAAATGTTATACTCTTATAGAGCAGACACTGGTTGTAGATTTTGTAGATATGATATGTAGCTATATTGCTCCGATGAATAATTTATGAAATACAATATGCATTGCAGATATACCAGTTATTACTGGAATTTCAGTGATTCAAACTAACACTGCCATTGTTATCTCATGGACCAGTGTTCATGCAGTGACCTACAGAGTATCACTGGCTGGTGGTGGAGTGACAACATCAATCATCTTCACTAATAACACTCAGTACACTTTTCATGGAATTATTATGAACAAACGATATAGGATAACTGTCATTCCCATAAACTGGATATGTCAAGGAGGAGGGATGGTGTTAGCATGGTTACCTCACACAGGTATTTGTGCTAGAAGTATATAAGGATCATAATTACAGTGTGTATTGCATAACTTACTGTAATGTGGAATATCCTCAGAATTACATTTATATAAATGGTTGCAAAATCAAAGTAAGCAGCCAAGATTATCAATAAAATTTAATATCAGTACACAAATTGTAATAATACAACCTCACAGTGTTGTTATAACAATGTAAACCTCTCCTTCATGGTTGTTGTTCAATTGAAGAAACTAGTATTAGATCTCATGACAAGTTTTGTTGAGGTGATTGGACAATTAGTTAAATACATTGAATTGACTTTATTTAGATGAACTTTTATGGCTGAAGAGTTCCTTCAAATTCGCTATGCAGATTGCCAAACTGAAAGCATGCCAAAATGATTCCATTTAGTGCAGGGTACATGTACAGTATATGTACATCCATGGCCATGGATGCTTATGCTGAAAATTACTTACAGAAAATAATTACATTGCACTAACTTCTTGAGTTTGTCAAACACTCCACAATGGCGGATCCAAGATGGGTATTTGGGGCAAATGCCCCCCCCCCTACCTTGTGGAGGAGCCATACTTCTGATTAAAATACTAAACTTTATGCCAGGCCAAGATCAGCTTATAAAACTCACAAAATTATGCACATTTTACCAGCATTTAATACGAATTCACCTGAAACTAAAGCGAACCAAAATCAAACTAACTATGAAATTGCCACCCAGCACCCTCGTGCATACTAAGCGCCTCTAAAAATAATCATCGTGTTGCTGTGTTTAAGACATTCAGAGCCTTTTAAACAGCTTTAAAGACTTTGCAGCCATCTGCAAAGGCCAAAACAGTAAAAATCAACAGTGAAATACTACTAAGAGGTGTATTATATGCTGTTTCAAAAATGTAGCAACTAACAAGAGGATCTGGCTCTCCCTAACCAGCTACAACTTGCCTATTTGTGCCCCTCCTCTTGCCAGGTCCTGGATCCGCCCCTGCTCCATCATCATTGAATCCACAATTCGTGCTTTTTCTCTCACCAATTCCTGTTTTATTAGGTTAAGGCTGCAGCACAAGTTGCTGTCAGACCTTCAGTGCTAGTCAGGGGCGGAGAACAGTACTCAAAAGTGGGGGGCAAGTCATCCACCAGACACCACCACACTCACCACTTTATCCAACCCAGTACACGGTCCAGTTATTATCAACATGCTTTTTTTCCAAGAACAATCAAAGATTGGAACAGCTTGCCAGTATCTGTCATAGAATCAGAAAACATAGATACATTTACTAATTACTTATTGTCTATCTAATTGTTTGCTGTATATCTTATGTGTATGTGTGATTTCTTTGGGGTGTTGATCGCCCCCTGGGCGCATCGGCAATTGCCGTCTGCCCAGTAACAAAAAAAATAAATTAAATAAAATAAGTCATGTGGGTTGACTGTAAGTTACAAAGTGTTTTAAAATCATTAACTGTACCTTAGTGTGCTTTGCACCCTAGCATGCAAAACATGCCAATACTAAGGAGGTCTGGGGACATACCCCCACAGGAAAATTTTGAGATTTAGATGCTTTGAGATTGAATCTGAGAGCAGTTTTAGTGGAATGTGTGTACTTGAATAGGATACTTCTATGCAATGACTATCATTGAGTCACTGTACTATTAGATACATCAGTAAATGAAGGCATTTCAGATAGACTCATGCTGTTGATTATACACATATACATATAAGTGTTAGTGAAGACATATTGAATTAATTGCATATAGCAGGGCAAACTTATGATTCTGCTGAATGTTCTATTAGAGTAGTTAGGTGACTGCTCTATTAGAGTATATCGATCTCGTGCACTCCCAGTACTGATTCATGCAGTGTTCCATGCTTGCATAACCTTTAGCACAAATCCCAGTAAATAAAGACAAAGTAAGTTGGCTAATGACTAAAATAGTTGCTTTACTTTGGCAACTGGGCATTGGAAAAAGTGGGGGGGGGGGGGGGGGGGGGGGAGTTGCCCCTTCTATTTCTCCGCCCCTAGTTCTAGTTACTTTTTGCTGTCAGACCTTCAGTGCTGGTCACTGTAAAGCTAATATACAAGCTGGGAAAATGCAACAATATTTACAATCCTTTGAACCCTGTACAGTAAAAAAATATATTAAAATTAATTTGCAATGTATACAGTAGCAACACATTGTGTTAATATCACTCACTTATGTACATTATACATAGACGTGTACAGTGGCGGATACAGGGGAGCTGCAATGGTTTCCATGGAAACCCCTTTGAAAATACCGCACGCCCAAATTAATTTATGGCTCATTGTGTGGATAATAAAATCACCACGAGTTATACATAGTGTATACTTTTTGTACTGGTGAAACTTCATACTTTTGCTTTGAAATTATCATTATGGCGTTTACAGCAGGTAGTGATATTTTTTTTGTTGTTTTGGTCTTTGACTTAGAGGTAGGCTGAAGTTGAGTGGAACCTGAAACCCCCTTTCAAAATTTCTAAATCCACCACTGCTGTTAGTGCTGTACCATGTGACCTGATTTTGGAATATCAATCTTAATGTCACATTTTATAGTTCATATGTAACTGGATTTGACAAATGAAAACCAGGCTTCCACACACATCCAGATTTGTGACTTCAAAGAACTATAACTCAATGTAAAAATAAGCTATCACCTTCAAATTTTGGCCTGTTATTGCAAATGCAATTAGAGGAATTGTAGGTCAATAGCTTGCTGACTGGGTATGTTACAAGTGGTTAAAGTCGAAGAATTGGATGTGTGTTGAAGCCTAGTTTTGTCAAATCTGGTCACATATATTGGACTAGATAGGGAATTTCAAGCTATCAATCAGCTTCACAGCAATTTAAGTCAATAATCAGAATAACACAAAATAAAATAGACCAGAAACAGAATCGGTACCTTGAATTGCAACAAACATGGTGGAAATGATCCAACAAGTCTAATGCTGTCTTGTTGGCAGTAAATTTGATTATTTCATGCTTGACATTAAGACTGATTCACCAGAATTTGGTCAATATTTCCTCTGTGATTGTAAATAATTATGTAATGTTTCCCCCTAAATTAATCAAGCAGTGAACAGAACAACTTCAACTGTGGCAGTAACACCAACTATGAAAGGAAATGGACATGGTAAGGACATATCACATGTGACAGTACAAATAAACGTTTTTTTGCCATTAAAACTTGTGATGTAATATGTCATTAATGCAGTGTACACATGCAAATACAAACTGAGTATAGTGTACAATACTCTATTGTAACTCTCACTACATGCAATACAGTGTATGTGCAGAATATACAGATCAATCCATACTACCCAGGCAAAGTCATTTATAATAATTATAGCAAATAGTTTATCTCACTACCACTGCATGCATATGATGGTAACTTTTTGGTAAATTAGAATTGCTACAGTGTATATTAGGCTGTTTACATAGGCTTGCGCCAATTATGCCAGCATAATTTTGAGCATAATAGGCTAACAAAGGCATCAAGCACAATGCCAGCATAATAGGACAATTTTCAAGATTTTAGCTAGCTAAATGTGCAATGTGCATGCCAAAACAGCAAAACATGAACACACTACACCTTAATACTGCATTTAATATCAAGACAATGTGTAATGTTATTCTGATTATTCACAGTGACACTTCGAGGAAATAAGATTGACATACTCTAATAGAGCAGTCACTTACTCTTCTGCAGTCAAGAAAGGTGATATGTGACCCGGTCTGGAGTCTTATAGCCTTTTCAATTGCATATACTTGGCATCCTGTAACTTGACTTGTGAATGTGGTGTCACCCTGAACTGTGGTCCCCTTATATCCCTAACAAAGCACTATGGCTTGGTGAAATATGAGGAGTTATGATTAGTCAAACTTGACAACTTGGAATGGCTATAAGACCCATTTCGCAGACCGGGTCATATCTACTCTAATAAAACAGCCAAACTCTAGAGCATAATCTTGATTTTGAAAGTATTACTTTGAGCATAATAGGCTAGATTTTTGAGCACTGTCATGATAGGCTATTTTCAAAGCATAATTGTCTCAAGCTAACTCACAAACATTGTAGTGGAGGGTAGGGAGTGAAGACAATGGACTGGTAATAGTGATAAATAATGTTTATGAACATTCAGAGATTTCGAGATAGTTGAATTTATAAGGAACACATGTATTACACTGTTTAGACTATAATGTACGCATCAAGCTATTAGAAGTTGAATGACATGTAGTAGGCTAACAGAAAATTATGTGTTGTTTGGTTGAAGAGATCTATTCCCAGGTGACTAGGGCTGTTATGTGATATAGTGTGTTATGTGATGGTTCTATATTATGTGGAATTTTTCAATCCTTTTATGCGAAGTATGTAATGTTATTGATCCTCTGTGCAACTGACAAAAATGCACCTATTGTTACCATACTTATTTCAGGAAAATATTTAGGCTACAGCCTGAGAACATTATTCGGCATGACATTATTCGATTCAATTACACTGCATTCAAATATTAATTGGCACTGTAGTAACCTGTGACCAGATGGATGAAGCCAACTTAGGAGTTTGAGAGTGGCATATTTATACTCCATTGTGCTTTACCTTACTATCCAAAAACAAACAGAGATTTAACTACTTATTCATGCTTAAAAAATAGTCGATAATTGGTTGTTTTGTTCACAACTATTAATTTTGAATAGTAAAATTTACTATTCATTTCAGCACTACACTGCAACATGGGTTTAAAAAGCAGCTCACAAAAGTAAATGTCCTAGTTATGAAACTAAAAAAATAAAACCAATGAGTGTTAGTGTACATTGTTGCACGATGTATTGTGTGTGGGAGGAGAACCCAAATTCAAGTCACATACCCTATAATTGCTGTAGTTCTGGTTCTAACTAGTCATTGTGCCAAACTTTGTTTTTCCTTTCACATTATGTTAGAAATAGGCCTGAGTCAAATGTGCTCAAAATTTTGCCCAAAATGCTTTAAGGAAATTCCCAAAATTTTCACCTATTATGCTCATTAAGTGTTACCATTATGTTTCCTAGGTTAACAACATTTCTTGCAATTATCTTGAAACATTTTGATCAGTGAACGCTCTATTAGAATATTTCACTACAAAATGACTGTTCTATTAGAGAGTATTGATCTAAAGAGCTTATAATATATACAGTACATCTGAGTGCTGTATTGTAGTTTGCAGCTTCCATTGACTTTTCTATCAGAGAGTATCAATCTATTCTCATGGAATTAAGTTCCATAGTTTGAAATATCCACCTAGTATGCTAGCATTATGCTGGCATAGCACTCCAGCCTATCATGCTTTTTATTATGCTGGCATATTTGACACAGGGCTAGTTAGAAAGTACATATCTGTAACAAATGATGTTTTAGCTATATATAATTTTACTGTGCACTAGGTCGTAGGCATGGAAAGAAAGCAGCAATTATCATTACAACTATTGGACTGTTGATACTATTAATCATGGCAGCTATCATTGTTTTGGTCTTGGTTAAATATCGATACAAGCTTCATTTTGGAAATTGCAGTGAGCTAAAGAGAATACAAAAATCCATTGTGTAATTATGACATTGTTGTTTTCCTGTAGAACCTAAACATCTTGCTAATCAGAATCGTCGTAATCCAGATACTGTAACAGTAATGTCTTCAAATTATGTTCCCATAAGTACCAGTAACCCTGCAGTACCACAACAAGATACTTACCCTGATTGTGATGGTGTACATGGGGACTAATCCAGTTTGTGTGATAGTTTAATGTGAACCAAGATGATTAGAATACACAGTTTAATATACGTATGTGATGTTATACTTTAATATTACTGGATATTGTCTAGTGTTACAGATAATATTGTTGTTGTATATTTATCATGTGAATTGCTGAGTTCTCTGCATCACAACTCAAATAAATAAAAGCTGTATCTTGTATAATATCATTGTATTAAAACAAATTGTCTCATATAAAAATTTTGTGTTATACACTGTACACCCGTATGCACTCGAATCATTCAAAGTTTAGCAACGTGATACAAACCTCCAGCTTTATGTTCTAACAGGGTCAAAAAATTATGACTGGGGTTTTCTTTTATGTTACTACGTTTGACTGTACACAGGGGCGTACCCAGGATTTTCCAAGTGGGTTTCCAAATTACGTATTTTGGTAGTGATAATAAGTTATAGCTTTGCACTCAGGGTAAAGCCCCAGCCATCAGTGCATTATAAACATTAAAATTCTTCACACTTTGCTAGATTTATGATTTATATGTGACTGCTCTATTAGAGTATTTCAATCTTTATCAATCTGTGTCCTATATGTATTCTCCTTAATTCACTTTTGAGGCATCAATACATAAATTCCTCTTACACTGTAGCTATACTGTCCTATCCTATTTCCATTATTTCTGTGCTAGCATTACTGCTGGAAGCCTATACAAACTAAAATTTCAGAAAGGGATCTCTGGAACCCCAGGGAGCCTCATAAATACACCTCTGGTACAAGCACCTTATGAAATCAGAATATCACAATTATCTTTAAAATATAAGGTGTACATTGTGTGAATATACAGTGTACACTGTTCACACCACATTGATGTGCAATTGCTCTGTAACAGTTTGTAAGCCACAACTGTCAACTTTGTCAACTTTAGATGACTTAGTAACTAAACAATCGCATCTCTTTATTTGTTTGCCTAAGGGTTTCTGTTTCTCTTGTACATTTCTCAACAGGTGTATACATAAGTACAGGCATAGATCACATCACCAAAGCTTGATCACATGCACAGAAGAAGCTTGTAGAGTTTCAATTATTCTATGTATTACTGCCACTTCCTCACACAGAACATTACAGCTGCAACCAGGTTTCATAACTGTTAAAAATTTCCCATTTACTTTGTCATACATAATTATATCTGTTAGACTGTGCGTTGATCCAGGTATATTTGCTTGTATTATAAAAATTATAATAAAGCGCATATTAAGCATACGCACTTAGAGTATGTAGCTATATCTATTTATCACCTTTCTTTTTATTGCATGGAGTTAATGAGTGCACATAGGTACACAAGAATTATAACACACTGAGGATACATGCAATTTTAGATGAATTCACACTAATAATGGACTAATAATAATAGTCATGAGAGTATGTTTTGTTACGAAGTTATGATTAGTGACATATTTGCATCTTGAGCTATTAGTATACACTGATTGGTCAATTTTAGTTTTATCTCTGCATCAGTAATATAATTACATATCCTGTATGTGTGTCACTTGTAGCTAATACTGTGATAATTTGAGACATTCTATAATGCATAACAGATTGAACTTAATGACACGGTGCAATGAGATGTAAAAGTCTAGTCCTATATTTCTTGCAATATTATGTATTCCTCTTTTAGAGGTAAATAATTATGTAGCTTTGCAAGAGCCAGACTTTGTTCTTATTTTGGAGATTTTTTCTATCCTTAATTTGGGGAATTTGTTAAGAGCATTTCCTTTGTAGACAAATTCACAATCATTGGAACACAGTACTTATAGAAAAATTTGGAGCCTCATATTGAGGTTTTAACTGTGTCTACAATTGACTGGCTATCAATGATATAATTATGTAGTGATTGCATCTACAGTATATGTTGCAAGCAATGTAAATCTAGAATCATTGACAATAATTCATTTTTGTATGAATGCTTATAACCTCAGGTATATGTTTATAGATAAGATACAGTATTATATACAGTACATGGCTACACATGGGTTACGTAGAATTCAAGCCTTTCAACAATGATGGTGTGGTATTATTGAAGAATGGCCACGTATGTGAATAGAAACATTTTAAGGAGGTTACTTGGTGAGGTTTTACCATAATACTGTGTGAAGGTACAGAATTCAAACAAATACGTATAGCTAATGAATGATCAATGAAGGCTGAATTATGTTGATTCTGATGTCTGATCCTGACATATTATTTTTGCCATAGTTCTAAGTTCACATTGCACACAGACTTACTCTCACAGTAAATTTAAGAGGCAGATAAATGTGTGCCTGATTTGAACACACATATGTTACTAACATAATACCAAGAGTTTAATATAATGTGGGAAGGCCAATAGATAACACTAACAGCTCACCATAGCCTAGGTGGTAGCTTTAATCATTACATGCAGATTTTTTTTTGACAACAGTCACATTAACTATCTTGCACACATAAACAACTGAACTACAGTTGTCTGAAATGTGTTGAGGAGCATTCTTTAGTCTATTTACTGTAAATAGAAAAATAGGGTTGAATGCAGCTGTACTTGTGTCAATCATCATGAACCACACTAGGTGTTCCATATTAAGAAAAAATACAAACTCTCTAATAGGATGCATGCGAACACAAAGCAGCCTTCTAGGCTTTTGAGTGTATCTTAAAGCTTTCTGAAGTGTTATTAAGGCTGAACAATAACCAGTAAAGTATTTTGAAATCAGTACATGATGCATGTACTTCACCTGCTGCGGGTGGCAAAAAGGCATATCTTGGGCTGACACAATGCTCAACAGTGAAGAACTCAATGTTGTAGCCTTAAAGACAGTAGAGTTATGCTTGGCTGGAGATAGCAGAAAATTCATTTAAACCAGAAGTTTTATAATTACACAGAAACTTATTGGAATGGTTTGGAATCTCTCAGCAGAAATTTTTGGGCTTGATTATAACTAATCAATAGCTACTGTCACGCTGTGGAAAATGAGGTTAGGTTAGGGTGATACTTTGGCTAGAAAAGCTCAAACCTTTATGATCCCTACTATACAGTATGATAGTTGATAAAAGGTAGTTTGTTATTACAGTAGTTACTACATACCTTCAGTTTTAATTTCACATCATGTTTCAGTTGTCACTATTATCAAGAGTACATAATACCTAAATATATATATTATGAACTCTTGCTATTATTATAAGCAGTTAGTTACATTTAAGTTGTCCTTCTGAAGGGCTGATACTTAGTAGCTACATATTAAGGGCTCCAAGAAGGTATGTATAATTCATGTGTATATGGGTGTATTAAAGAGAGAAATTCAGAGAATGCATGCAAGTATGTGTATAATACTGTAATGATTACAAAACCATGGTTTGCTATTATTATTATTATATATGTGAACCCCTGATATCTATTCTATTAGTACACGTTATATAGTATTGTCAACTTGAAAAGGCATAACACAACTAACCTGTTATAATAGCCTAGAAGAAGGACATACGGTAGGCAGATTGCTTTTATAAGTACTAATTTGTTCAGATAAACTCAACATGTTAATGTATATCTCATAATTCAACAGGCCAAGTGGGGGGTGGGGGTGGGGGAAATTTTAGCAATGAAGATTAATTAACTGTGGAATCTGAAGCATACACCATAATTATGAATATTATTTATGAAGGTCTGTGCCATCAGGATATTAATTGTCATACATAATCAAGGAGCTCAGAGGTAGTATTTTAAATGATTTGTCATTAAATAAAAATAAAAAGATGCTCTTCTATTAGAGTGATTGACTGCTCTATAAGAGTGGTTAACTACTCTAATAGTGTATCTCAATCTTTTGGTACAAACATCATAATCGGATGGTTGCAGGTTCAAGGCAGTCATGGATTTTTTCTTCTTTCTCAAACATACTTTCTGTAACAACTTTAAACAGTCTGTAGGACTCCTAGCTACTTGTGCTGTAAAGTCTTATTAAATAAATTAACTAAATAAATTGTCCAATATAGTGGGGGTCATCCTATCTCTCTCTCATTTCTACTGCCTATACTATTTTATAGAGTTCCCAGATTATGGAATATGTTCATTCACAATAATAATAATAATAGCTTACCTTTGCCAGACTATTATTTGTTTTTCAATACAATTGAATGTAAAGAACTAGTTACAGTACTGATAGTGGAATGGAAAAGCAAAAAATTTTGAAAAAATAAGTTCACTTTATGACAAAAACACTAAAGTTTTTGTGCAAGTTGCGTATGTGACACTATGTAAAAGATTTGAGATGTGGTGCTATGTCAAGACTATTGCATATTAAGAACAAGTTTGGTAATTTTTACGATACACTATACTGCAGTAGCTGGTCAGGAAGCCAGCCATACAATGTATCCAGATTTTTATTTGCTTTAAATAGCATAAAGTTTTCAACATATTACAGGTACAATAAAGCTCTTTCAAAATGTAGTAAAATATGCTGCTTTAATTACTCTTCAGAATGTACCACGATTTCAGTATACAAGTGCAGGAACAACCCAATATTATGTTGCACATTGATGGCTTTGTACAATTGCAACCCTCTGTGCTTCCAACCTACTCACACCTTCCTTGATCAGTTTTTGGGTCTGATCAGGCTGAAACTTTTAGTAAGTTTACTATTGAGTGTTTCGACTTCCATATACGTTAAATTTTGTATTGCTTTTATTTGTTGGGTCCAATGTGCATGATACAATTGGTGATTTTAATGGCACCTTATCTAATATGACATGGTATGAACCAAGAGGATGCTGTACCTAGTTTAGTATTTTTATCAAAAAGTGAACATTTGTTTTGCTTAGCTGCTCCACTATGTCATTTTAAAAAGAATTTTACTTTTGATGATAATTGTAATTCTCATCTTTTATGTCCTTGTTGTACTGTAATTGTGCTAAACTTTCTCTCACTTGTAATTATCTTTTAATTAAGCTACACTGTAAGTAATTGTTATGCATTTGGTGATTTGTCCCTCTGATTCACTTTTGTCATTACATTGTACTTAAAGTAGCTTCAGACTCTTCATAACCCACCGCTTGTATGTGTCTATCTCAGTATCTGTATATAAAGCAATAAAAATAAAAACATATCCGAACAGTGAGTTGATATAGATGTTGATATAGATATAGTGTACATGATTTAGATATAGCTGGCAGTTTTGTGATGGATATAGGGAAATGACAAAATTGCTGTTTCATATATGTATATATTATATATTAGCTGCATCTGTTTTTACGTAAGCCTTAAAATGTGTATCTTTACATGTATACGTACTGTACATACAGTAGCTGTGACATATGCATAATTACTATGTGTGTGTATTTTCTACTTGCTGAAGAAAAGTAATGATGAAGATCCCACTTTTTACAGTGACTGCTTACTTCAGTGAAGTAGTAATAGCAGGTAATAACAAAATATTAATATGTATGGTTAGTACTGTACTTTGAATGGTGTACGGTAGTAGGCTGCACTAAAATAATTATATGCATGCGTAGTTCATGTAACTACTAAGTCATAATGTGACTTTATCACCACTCCTGTAGCATTTATTACACTATATGAAATGTATCCTCTGTAATAAAATTTATAATAAATATTATGTGACCAAATTTTGGAAAATCACCCTTATAGTCATGCTCGAAACAATTAGAATATTTGAAACTAGCATGGTGCTGTTAATAGCAGAAAACAATTTCAAATATTTCTAATATTTTCTTGTAATTGATATCTATGGTTTATTCTACCCTTAGCTAAATGGTAGGAATATAATGCTGTGTTTCGCTAAATAGTGTATTTAATGTGTTGAATGTGCCCAAAAGGGTAAATTCAGTCATTTATAGTCTGTGATGGTTTGCCAAAATATAACTTCTTAATTGTCAAACACTCTTTAAGTTTGGAAACAACATTATATAGCTAATAATAGAAATCACAATATAACTTTATTTGGACATACTGTAATTGTTATGATAATCAGTGTTTTTATTCTTAAGCTGTGATCATCACTAATGATCCACGAGACACTACAGTGTGTGCAAATCAGTTTGTTAACTTTTCATGTGGATTTACTGGAGCTGATCCTAACTTGGTAGTGCCCAACTGGCGTATCATTAAGAGGATCAGAAATGGAACATCTAAAGTTTATGATGTAACTATCAGTGGAATTGGACCGAATGGTAGTACAATGACAAATGGATTGGTGTGGATAGCTGATCCACTTAATGGAAACAATAGTGTGTTAAGAGTTGGTCCAGTGGATAAGGCTGATGACCAGACATCATATCAGTGTATTTTTCCCAGTGTACACAGTAGTATTGGAATACTGACAGTGTTAAGTGAGTTACTGTGATAGGTATATACTCAAACTCATTATTTGGGTAGGAACAACACTAATCATTAACAGATGTGTGAACTGCATGTACGCCTGCAGCTACTGCATATCATATAGCCAGACTCTAGAGTGCATAATACAGTATGTAGGCAGTGGCAAATCTAGAAATTTTCAGAGGGGTTTCAGGTTGAGGAAGTTTCCAATAACTGTCAGGTACTGATCCAGACTTTTTGAAACTTCAGCCTAGTTTTAAATTGAAGCCCCAAAAAAACGTAACTACCTGCTGTTGAACATCATAAATAGTGATTTCAAAGGCAAAAGTATGAAGTTTGGCCAGTAGAAAAGTCCTAATGTAATACACTATGTTAGTCACATGAATCGTAAATAAATTTGGGACGCGTGCTATTTTCAGAGGGGTTTCAGCTGAAACCATTGCAACCCCCCTGTATCTGCCACTGGTAGGTATACATCTGTACCTGTTAAATCTTATGAACTTATCTGTTATGAAATACTTGCAGGTACTGATACAACCTACAGTATGCTCACACGTGTCTTGTGTCTTTAATCCCATGGGTAGCTAATACACTGTATAATATACATACTCCCTTGTACGCTATAGCATTGCATGTATAGCATTGCATGCTTGCTGCCCAAATCACACCTACAGCACATGCTTTGTTATTAAGTACACAGTAAAAAAGGTGGGTGGAAATACAGGTAACTCTTTTGTAAGTAGAAGTAGCTAAAAGCTAAGTAACATAAATCTATAAAATAAGCAATGCCAATATAGTTAAGTATGTATAAATCTGACAAAGTAGTGAAATGTATATATGTGGCCGGGCCTGTGAAAATAGGGCATGTGGGCACATAAAAATTGCCTACTTTTTTCACGCTTTGTTGTATTATAACTTTGTATTCCATGACTCTGTAGCCATGAAGTTTTCAGCATGTCTTAAACATTTAGTTAGCTTTACAATACAAGTTACAGAATGGAAATAGTCTACGTATTCCAGTGCTGAGATATGACATGTTACGTGACGGGGTGTAATTTGACATAATATTATTCAAGAAAGGGTGGTACTTAGCCATAATTATGTGTTTACCCATGGGTGGATCCAGGGAAGGTTCAAACGGTTTCATGGAGCCCCCTTTTGGAAAAGCAACAATATACAGTAATTTGATGAGCTTTCAACTAGTTTCCTTACATTTAGTAAACTTACCAGTTAAGAATACTTATTGGAAGACTCCTGTTGTTCGTTCTGTATTTACTGCAAAATCTTGTAAGTACTACCTCATTATCTTCATTTGTAACAAGGGCCTATAAAACAATTATTATTGTTTTGGTGCTTTATAGTTGTATTTCTGAAGCCCTAAATGGTAAGATTTAACAGTGAAACATTGCAGGGAGTGATTAGTTACCATGAAATATTGGCTAGACTGAAACTGCAATTAGCTATGTAATATAATTCAGAGTGTAACGCCTCTTTTTAAATGCCTCTTGGTACTTGGGTTTAGTGAGAAGATAGTCACCATGTATACAGATATAGTTGTGTACAGTTACAACGTTGAAGGTGAGATTGAAGGTGGTTATTTCTGTGTTATGATAACTGGCGTCATAAGTGAAATATATTCCCAATTGTGCAGTTTACACCATTTCAATTCAGTTTTGAAAACTTAAAACTGATTATGAACATGATTAGTGTTGTTGTAAAGGAACAATATGTATATGTGCACTATTGCACTTGTGTAGGACACGCATGGCTAAACTGTGTGCTACTAGCTATACAGTTCACAAAAACAGTAGACTCCTATTGAAAATAAATATTGTAGTTGATGAATGACACCAAGTAAAAGTCTTTAATAAGTAACACAATAGACTAGTTCATAATGACTAGTACTTTATCTCTGCAAATACGTAAAGTGAAATTTTCAGGATATAAATCTACAAATTTATCTACAAGTTTGTAATAATTTGTCAACATGGCTGGAATATGGCACATTTGTATATTTTAATTGTGAAAAACAGAGTTAATCCCTTATACAGTGAAATCTCACATTTGTGACATTTAAACTTCTTGAATCTCAAGGAAATTTCATAATTTGTTATGCATGGAACCTCAGGAAACATTTTTTGCAAAGTGATACACAATGTGATAGTACCAATAGAGCACTTTGTGTGGGATATGAGTACCGGTATGTTATTACGTATTCTATTCTAAGCCATGGAAAGTCATCAGTTTGTTTGCTTGCCTGTACTATAGTTATTTGTTCATTCACTGTGCACATAACAAAGCCATATAAGATTTTTGCTTGTGGTAGATCTCACTTTAAACATGTAGTTGTGTAGTGCCTGAACTGCAATATCTAAGTTTTATTAAAGTCTGAGAAATGTAGCTTTGACTAAGTGAAGACTGAAACCTATGTAAGGATGACCAATGATTATCAAGGTGGTTTTCCAGGTCAGTTTATATGCATGGTAAGGAATACTTGCAAGTGTCCAGATTAAACAGATGTCCTTTTTTTGTCCTGATTAACAAGTTCCACTGTATAATCCATAAGGAAAAATCGTACACATACGTACTGCGTACACTATATAGAAATATTGTAATGCAAAACACATACATGCTATAAGAGAGTTTATTGGAGTCTTGACAGTTATGGTATAGTTGTTATTTAATATACAATAAATAAACTGTATTAATGATATCTGTATTAATGATATCTGTTTAAGATTTTTCATGAACAAATAGTTTAACTTTGTATACTGTATTGTTTATTATGAAGAGGTGTTTATAGCTGATTATCATGGTACTTTAATAGAGCAGTCACAGGTGCTTGTAGTTAGTGTATAATGACTGCATGTGATAAATCTATATTTTAAATGTATTTATGCATTGCAGATATACCAATTCTCACTGGCATTTCAGTGATCCATGCTAACACAGCCATCACTATCTCATGGACCAGTGTTTATGCAATGTCATACAGGGTATCACTGACTAGTCTGACTTATGGTGGTGATGGTGTGACAACATCAACCATTTTCACTAATAAAACCCGGCACACATTTTTTGGAATAACCAGCAATTTACCATATAGGATAAGCGTTGTTCCTAGAAACTTGATATGCCGAGGAGAAGGAATGAGGCTTCATTGGTCAGCTGATACAGGTAATTTTGCTATGCATTGAAACATGCAGTATAACTGTAGGAAGGGTTGTAGCCTCAAAGAATGGGTTAAATAGTTGTGAAAACTAAAGGTAGTACTCATGAGGATGGGATTGGCAGTGGATATACAGTAGTGTCATAGGGAAGATTAAAAAGAGTTTTGCCCTATTATTGCCTGTACTAGAGGAAAGCATAGGGGTGGCTTTTCAAAATTAGTAGTCATGTGGAGACCATGACAGAAACTTTCCACTGAAATGACTCCAGTTAGTGCGGGGTAAGTACAGGTGCAATGATACATGGACAATTAATGATGTAAAATTGCATAGTGATACATGGTGAAAAGCAAACATTAAACTTGTAATGTAGTTGGTCAAGTGGTTGTGCATACAGCATACATGTCACAATGGATTTGACCAAAAAAAATCATACTGTTCAGTGTAGATGTATATAAACTAAATTTAGTATGTAAATTGGTCAACCATTTTATAATTTTATAATGTTTCAGAAGTGACCAAAACAACAACTTCTACTATGAGTAGTCAATTGGTGACACCAACCATGACAAGAAATGGACATGGTGAGGACAATACATGTACGTAGCAATGTGACAGCGCAATAAACTCTCTTCTCATGTCATAATAAAAAAAATCTGTTTTAGTTGTAATACTTGTGTGGGAGTTGTACTTGTACATGTACCTCCCTCATGCTTTAATGGTGGAAATGATGTGTTGTATGAATAGAGAGATCTAAACTGTGACAGTGTTAGGATCTCTTCCATAGACTAGAGATAAGCCTACTCCACATTTTTCTTTCCAGCACGGTATTTTTTATCAGCATTAATGTGACTGTGTTTCAAGCTCAAATCACAGGTAATTGTTGTGTTGCAATATGTAGAGACTGCTCTATTAGAGTATCTCAATCTCCATTTGCTCTTCAAATACAGCATTATTATAGCAAAGAGCAACAACAACACAGTGTGATTATACTATTAGAGTGCATTATCTTGATGTTATTTTCAAAACAATCAAATATTTTTGTCTACTTTGCAAAATGCATCAAATGCCAGCATAATCACTAATGTATAACTGGACTGTTCCTAGAATTGCATATAAAATGGACTAAGAAAAAATAGCTCATTAATATCTAGCTTGCAAATAATTTATGTTTTTGTACAGCTAAAAATGAAACCAACGAAATTAACCGCAATAAAACTTTGATGTATTATGTGTAAGGGAGAACTCAATTCAAGTCACAAATGTACAAACTATTGTGTAACAAAACAACAAAAGCTGCCAAAAGAAAAATAATAAAGTAGTTCTGGTCCTATTCATTGTGTTAAATTTAAATTTGTTTTACCTACATCAGTCTATGTTAGATTGCAATGTAGTGATAGAATATTTCCCATAATAATATTATATTGTATGATTTTACTGTGCACTAGGTGGTAGGCACTTAAATGATGGAAAGAAAATAGCAATTATCATTACAATTATTGGACTGTCGATACTATTAATCATGGCCGCTATCATTATTTCAGTCTTGGTTAAATATCGATACAAGCTTCGATTTGGAAATTACAGTGAGTTGAAGAGTACAAATACATTGTGTAATTTTAACATTGTTGTTTGTCTGTAGGGCTTAAACACCTTGCTAATCAGAATCATTGTAATCCAGATACTGTAACAGTAATGTCTTCAGATTATGTTGCTATGAGTACCTGTAACCCTGCAGTACCACAAGATACACACCCTGATCATGGTGGTGTACATGAGGACTAATCCTGTTTGTATGACAGTGTAATATGAACCAATATGATTAAAATACATATAAGATACTTATTGTATGTTTGTTGAATGATCTTAATTAATTTTTATTTTGTTTGCACTGGGTATTGTCTAGTGTTGCAGATGATTACTGTGTCATTTACGTATCCTGTGAATTGTCATGATGTTATCTGCTTATATATCTGCATCACAACCTTGAATATAGCACATGAAAAAGCCTTAGAAGTAGTACAACTGTAGGTCCACTAGTATCAATATTATGTGAAAAAGAGCTGAAAAGGTTTTTAAAATCTTTAGTATGCCCTTTTGTTCATTTCCTTATTTTTTCCACAGGTCTACAACAAAATCTGACATAGATTTCCTACCTACTGTATGTTTTTCTTCATGTCCATAACCTATTTTTAAATGCAATGATAACACTCATCCTCAAGTAAATTTGCTTCATGAAGGTGCACTTTGCCCTTGGTCTCTGCAAGGAGAACAAACTTGTTAATATGTGTTAATAATTATCGAATCTATTCTTAGACTAGTTACATGTTCATTTGGAAATGCCATATCATTACCATTTTAACCACAGCATATTAGAGCAGCAGTGTTGTTGCACTACACTGCATACTTGACTTATTGTGATCACAGAGCTGTACACATGTGCATAATACCAGAAACCATATCCAAATGCACATTGCTGCCACAACATGCTATATGCTGCCTAATGTTGGATATATATAAAGTACACTCAAGAAACAATAATAATATATTAATATAGTCATAATTGTATAACCTCATATTAATGACTATAATTACAATTGGGGGAAGGGAAATGAAAGCATTATCGCATTCTAATCTTGTCCTTAAAATCATCCAATGAGCTGCAATCAACAATATGCAAAGGTAAATTGTTCCAGAGCTTGATTGTGGAAGGGTAGAAGCTAAATTTGTAATGATCTACATAGACTGCTGGCTGTGTGTATTTAAGATGGTTTCCTCTTGAAGGTCTTGATGGCTGCCAAATGTAAACAGGTAGAGAAATATTAATAATTTCATGGAAACTTTTATAAAACATAATCAAACGAGCTTCCTTGAGTTGTGTCTCAGTCCTTGACCACTGTAATGTTGACAACATGGGTGTAACACTACTGGTGCAGTGATAATCTGACACAACAAAATGAGCTCCATGCAGGATGCTGGATAGATTCTAGTTGGTTAATGGCACAATTAGTATGAGGAGTCCAAACTGATACAGAGTAGTCCATGATAGGCTTAACATATGTTACACACAATTCAGATTTAACTCTATGCTGTTAGTGACAAGAAATACACTGCATGATGTTAATATATTAGCTGAACATTTAACAGCTACTGTAAATGATGACTGACTTGATATAATAATCTATAGTATGCGTAATCATATAGTAGTAATCATGAAGTTTGGCCAAACATATCATCCTAAAACCAGCCTCATAGTAACTTCATGGCATCTTGGCAGTATTGGTTAGGTAGAACCAAGAGTTCATAATATAAAAAGAGAGGAGAGTGTCCTACTCCATTCTCTCTTTTTATATTTTGAACTCTTAGCATAACCAAGCCAAAAAATGCCTTTAGTACGTACGACCTGGAACACTTTCAAAAAGTTGCTACAAAGTGTTTCTAAATTTTTAATTAATGGAATTTTCTATTGACTACCTGACTGATGCCTCCAAACAAACGTAACTTGACAACGGCTAAGGCTATACTGGTTGATTCTTCACTGATCGACATCACTTCAGCCTGACTGATGTCTTTCAGCATACCACAGTATGTACAATGCATGCTTCATGGACTTACGTACCTATGCTCTCCTTGTATCCCATTTATCTTTGCTGACGGATTGTCCAAAATTTCTGTTGTCACTGATTGATTGCAGAAGTCCTTCTATTATTTCTTCATTTGTAATGCTGTGTAACAAGCTGAATATAGCTGAAAACGAAATGTCATGACCATTTTACTCAGTAATTGGTATTTCGAGCATGCATTCAGGCAGAAACAATTAGTTTTCCTAATAACTACTTGTTTGTTTACTTTTATGTAATATTATTATGAATGGTGAACCCATGCATATCACATTAGTCTAAGAACAGAAAGAATGGAACCAAAATTAAGAATTTTAAGTTTAATTAGGTATCATAGAAATAAAATGTAGTGAAACAAGAGAGGTCACCTACACCACCAGTGAACATTTACTCCCTAATTCAGTCATGGGTATACACTGACTCAGAAGTAGGTCAAGGGATTTAATGTCCTTCAGGTGTAGGTGATCTCCTTCACTTCACTACTTTTTATTTCTATGATCCTTAATCTAACTTTTACGTCTTAATTTTTCTTTATTAATATCAAGCACCAGCAGCACTTCTTTAGCTATCCATTGATGGATTCATAAAAAGTAAATGAACTAGTGTAAAAATAATTTAAAAAAATTGAAACATGGGAATAGAGATTGCTGAAAAAAAAAACAAAATTAAAGAAATAAGAGTCAAACAAGCCAGCTAGCATGTTAAATACACACAGATCTGTATTTGGACTCAAATAAACATTATACAGAAGCATCCTCAGTGGGGGTGTATCCAGGAAGTTTTCTGTGTTTCAAGAAACCCCTTTGGATTTTGCACAGTACTTTAAACTTCAGGTTTCCAGAATCTGGAATCCATCATGGAACAGGACACATTTTAAACTTTTATCTCAGGTTTGTCACATAATAGCAACACTTTTAGCATTGTTCTGAATTATGATTTTAGCAAAAAGATTGAGATAATCTAATAAAGCAGTCAAGCAATATCAACTAATTAGCTGTAGTTTTTCAAAATTCCTGCTTACGCCCCTGCTCAGTACTTACTTGCTCCTGATTTATGAATCTATTATTATTCTTTGTATCTATACCATATCAATACAGATCTGAGTGTGTTTAATATGCTGGATTGTTTGACTCTTGTTACTTTTGCTTTTTCAGTGTTCATGTATGTAATACATACAAATCACCACTCTGCACACACACACACACATACATACACACACTAGACATGCACATTACAGACACACTTTTCCTTTGTTTACCAATTATTGTTTATACCTGTGTTTATCCTTGTTTAGCAGTGTTACATTTGCTGATGTTTAGCTGTGTTTATCTTTGTAGACTCTTGTTTACTGTGTACCAGTATGTACTTCTGTTTACCCTTGTTTATATCCATGTTTACTCATGGTAAAGGTGTTCCTCTTTAAAACTGTGCATATGCCTCTAAAATAGACAAAAAATTAGCAGACAAAAATAAATCGTACGGAAGTTTGGTGATGCAACCATGTTTACCTAGTTATACTTAGTAATTTGGTCCACATATCATGCCACATATGTATGTGACTGGATTACGAAAAGGGGTCTTCTACACACACACACACATCCAATTAATTTTACCAATTTTGACAATTCAAAATGTCAGATTAGGAAATGCCATTGACTTGAAAATTGCTCTGTAGTGAGCACCAGCATACCGTAATGGATGGAGAAAATTTCAGGTTTGGATGTGTCTTGCAGAGTAAGTTATAATCTTCCAAGGTCATAGAATTGGATGTATGTGGAAGACCCTTTTTGCAAATTCAGTCACAATATATGTGTGTAGCTATGCAGGTCTGTAAAAACAGGACATGTGGACACAAACTAGGCTATATGACACAACACATAACATAAACAATGTGCATTCTACTACTGAAAAATGGAGTCTATCCAGAGGTGAAGTAGCTAGGCTTGAGCCAATTATGCTAAAATACGTTGAGCAAAGTTCAAAAATCAAACCTATATGTGACCCGGTCTGCGAAAAGGGCTCTTATAGCCTTTCCAATTATCCATGTTTGGCTAATCATAACTCCTAATCTACTAAAGCTATCACCATGTAATTACACCCACAGCTACTGCCAGGTTAGGGTTGATGAGTGACCAAATTGTAGGCTTGTACCATATTCACCAGTCAAGTTATGGGTTACCATATATATGCAATTGGAAAGGCTATAAGAGCCCTTTTCGCAGACCGGGTCACATATATTATGCTCAAAATTATGCTTTTAATATCAAGATTATGCTTGAGATCTGACAATTTTATTAGAGTATATTGATAATTTTCCTGACTGCCCCTGTACAATAAGTGACTGCTCCAACGATATGTTGGACTGATCTTTGATGATCAATTAAATTGGTTCTATAATGTTGGGAAGGTGTGCAAGTTTATGCTGTATTATTTATACCTTATAAGTAATGAAGTCATGTGATAAAGGTACTGTAGATTTGTTGAAAACTCTTTCTGAGAGTTTGATGCTCTCTCATTTACTTTATTCACTGTCAGTTTGGGGTCCTCCACTTTCCCAATATTACCTTCAGAGGCAGTAGCAAATGCAAAGTTGTACTGTGCATTTCTGTAAGGATCTGCGTAAGTGCGATCATGTCATCTGTCACTATCCAGCACTGAACTGGCTTCCATTTGGACTTCTGGTTAAGCATTGCAGTTAGTGTGCTATGAATAACTTGTTTAAGCTTCAACATATGACCACCTGTCCTGTTGTGTTTGGGCAGAAACATTCATATTATGGGACAAGATCATCTGTGTCATTGCTCAGACAGTTCGTTGCCATCTTTCTTTTACTCAGAGATTTTTTCGTTTCAAGACTACACAATGGTGGAACAGTCTTCCTGAGGAAATGTTGATGGCACAGGATTCTCCTCCACTTTATTTTCATGGTTATTAACTAACTGATTGTGTGTATAAATTATATATCATGTATATTGTGTTGTACGTTATACTGCATGCACTTTCAGTGTATGTATTTATGTTTTGTCATGTGCTTGTAGTGTATGTACTGTATGTTCCCTTCGACCAGGGAAGAGCAGCTATGCTAACTGGTTTGAGTTTAAATTACAAATCAAATCTATTAGAGTATCTCAATCTCATTCACACAGTGTTGAATAAAAGAGACGGACAACTTAACAAAATTGCAATTGATATGTAGTAAAAACGTGTAGTGTGTTCAGGTTCTGCTGCAAATTGGACAGTTTAATTAAAAGTCTTGAACATTGTCCTGTTACAGTTATATATTTCTGACTCCCTGTATTTACAGACTTTAAGCCTTCTCACAGGTCCCTAGTGGGATAGCATTTAGAAAGCTGTTATGCTGGAATAATGTTTGATGACTTTGTTAGGTTATTATGCTCAAAGTTACGATGATTCAATTGGCGCTAGCCTATAAGTGGCTGTAATCAGGAAGCACCAGAAAGAGAGACACAGAGGCTTGTATAGAGCTACGTATACCTGGAACCAAGCAGGTTTCACACTGTAACTTGAGTGTTCTGAGAATGAAAATCATCACTAAGCAGCTAGGTAACTGAAACAATTGGATAGCTAACATTACTGTAGGTATAGCTACAGTAATATGTAACAAATCATTGGTGGGTTGAGTGATTACAGTATAAATCAGCAAATGTACAGCTATGCATGGGAAAATCCTGGTACTAAATAACAATCTTTGATTTTTGGTGTTAATTTATAACAGCATGTGTGGTTAAGTGCCTGAGTGTCTTGATTTTATACAAATAGCGAATTGTCCATTTATTTTACCACACATGCACTTATCTTACGTTTAAGATAATTGGAGTAATTTGAAAACCACTGCAACCAGATTTGCAAAAAGGTACCTTTCACACATTTTACATGTCAGCGAAGAACATTTTGACTCCTTGTACTGATTAATTAATATATATATATATCAAAGTGTAGCCAGATACTGTAGTTTTACTCATTTTCAGATCATAGGTTATGAAGCTTCGAAAATCCAGTTTCATATAAAAATCCAGTTTCATATAAAAACTCTTAATGTATAGAGTGCAATTTAATATTCTAAATTCATAATACCTACACACACACACACACACACACACACACACACACACACACACACACACACACACACACACACACACACACACACACACACACACACACACACACACACACACACACACACACACACACACACACACACACAAACACACACACACACACACTCATACACGATATGTGGGTTTATGCAACATGCATTGGATTAATGAATGAAGTTGCTACTTCATATGTGGTCACAACAGCAGCTAAAAAATTTCTAGTACTCTTTAAATTGCTGATAGCTCTTCTTATTATCGCAAGGATAGCAGCACTTGCAGCAACCACAACACATTAAAAGTATAACTATTGCCAAAACAACAGATATTGCAAGAGATATTCCAAATCCAATACGTAATTCACTGACAGTCTCCTAGTATTTATTGCATTCTGTGGAAGAACATGAATAGATGCAGTATTTGAGACCAATATACAATGTATATAACATTTATACAAAAAAAACAACAACAAAACAGCCAGGCTGTGAATAAAAGGAGCAGCCCCCCATAAGGCCAGAAAAAAAAGTTGTGCAACTAAAGGTGGAAGACAAGAAACGTAATTGTTCTAATGTCTATTATTTTTATTATGGCTGTTTTTTGGTATAGATATCACTTTTTTATAAATCCCAAAACTGGCCATAAATTGGCTAAATTCCTTACTAGTTTATTTTTCTTTACTGTAAGAACAATAGAAGAGAATTATTTTTAATACAAACTATATTTTGTAAATTATGGTAGTGTGGAAATATTATTATGTACCAATGGCAATAGGATAACTCTTCTGCGAACTCTCTAAAGAGTGAATTAATCATAGTAGGGACCAAAAAGGAATAGGCATGGCCCACGAAATAACATCACCTAAAAACCAGCCTCAATTTTCCCAGACAATATTGTTGGTTAGGTAAAACTAAGCTAAACAAGCTTTCAGATCATTTCAACAAGTTGTTATGGGATTAAAAAAAAGGAATTTTCTACTGACTGACTGACTGACTGACTGATGCCTTCAGACAAGTGTAATTCGATAACGGCTAAGACTACCGGCTTCATTTCTTCACTGTTCGATGTTGCTTCGGCCTGAGAGGTGCTATTTGGCATATCGCAGTACATACAATGCATTCTTCATGGACTTTCCAGTGTCCTCCTTTGTGTCCCATTCATCTTTGCTGACAGTGAAAAGTGTTGATTTGGCAGTAGCATGTGGTGGCTTCCCTTCAATATGGAAATCATCCATATTTTTCATAGTGGCTACTTTGATTGCAGGGGTGATTTTTGAACAGTTCTTGATCAGTGCTGCTGTTTAACGGGTTGAACATAGCCGACAATGAAGCGTAATGGATACTTCACTTTTCAGACGATCATTGATATAACTGGGGTGCGTGGTACCATTTCTATCTTTTGGTTTGCGTGGATTGCAGAGTGCTATTCGAACAGTTCTTGCTTTGAAATGCTGTGTAATGAGTTGAACATAGCTGACAATGAAGCGTAATGGATACTTCACTTTTAAGACGATAATATAGCTGGGTCACGTATTGATATAGCTGGGTCACGTGGCATCATTTCAGATGCAGTATGTGTGGGTTTACCAATCCTAATAATTATTTACAAAAATAGTTAACAAGCAAGTACAAAAAAAAATGGAATTTTCAACTAGAGTAGGGACCACTGCACATTATTAAAAAGCACTGAAACAAGCTGGAGTAGTGCACAATATTAAATCACAGTGTAACACTCTTATTTCAGCACAGTAGGGATATAACACTTCTTATTGTTTTACTGTGATTTAATATCGTGCACTACTCCAGCTTGTTTAGTACTTTTTATCAATGTGCAATGGTCCCTACTCTAGTTGAAATTCCAAATTTTATTGTCTATTGTAATGTTCCTGAACCCTTTACTGGGTGACTTGCAAAATAGTTGAACTCTCTACAGTGACTATAACTGAGTGCCCTAATAAAATACATAACTGACTGTTCTGATAGTGTGACTGCACTATAAGATGTAAGAGCATTTCATTTGTACACTTGCTACAGATAGCTGGTACATGTATTTTATATTGTAAGTTAAGGTTAAACATGATTATTCTAATCCCACTTGCCTTTCTAAAAAGATTAATCTACTTACATTTCAATTTTCAGCTTATCCCTTTCAGTGGTTTTGTAGGTGTGACAATATTAGTTTTTTTGTTCATGAAACTAGATCATGCACCTGATACATTGTTGGCATTTTAGCTGTAATTCGATGGTTTTTATTTCAACTCTTTTCAAATCACTAAAAGGCACTCTTATGATGGTCAGTCTATCCACACACTTGTTTAGTGGAGTCCTATGAGTACAGAAATGTGCTTATTAAGTACTACAATCGCAAACCTTTTGTCGTTAAGAAGACAGACTAGACCCATCTAAGTTTAATGCAGGCACAGCACATAATTTGTCATACACAACACAGGCGCAATGCATATTCTACCAGTGATTGTCATGGCGGAGAAACTTTAGAACTTGTATAGGTATTTGATATTTGATATGATGTAATATTATTTAGTATTATTGTACGCATGGGTGTACATGTTAAGAGTTGTGATTGTTGCATTAACATGAGTTAGTGTGTAGTGTATCTGAATCCTTCCCTTCTCGTCCATCCTTGGTCGAACCTTGTGATTGGCATATCTCATCTTAGCCGCCTTATTTTTTGGTGCTGTGACAGGTACATCATCCATACTAGTTATCATAATCCCACTAAAATGAATACTCCATGAGTTTCTAATTGTTTTGTGTGTCTTGTGAATATTCAAGTTGGTGGTTCTACCATTTACTACTGTGTAGGCTTGTGCTATACATCAAATAGTACTCAAAGAGTGGTCTTGAGACAAAAATTAATAATTATAACACTCAGTTTTGCCTCATTCATTTGCCCAATCTTTTACATGCTATCGTTTATTTATTTTAACCATTGCAGTGCTTTAACTCTTACTGTACGTACATAATTATAATAAAGATTGCAGTACTGTCACCACATCTTCTATATATAAACTAATATCTGCTGCATGATATACAAGCCTGAACATTTTGATGATTTTGATGATGGATGAAGCTCTTTAACAACGGTGGCCATACCCTCTAACTGGTGAACCTCAATGTGGCATTGTAATAACCACCATCCTGGATTATCTACTACAAATCTAACTACCGTATAACCACCATATGGTACTATAACTGTGTCCTTCCTAGCATATGTCCTTCCGTCTTCTTTATAACTGTGTCCTTCCTAACTATGTCCTTCCGTCTTGTCACTCTTGTAGGAAGCGAAAGTTTACTCCGTCTACTGAGCTAGCATGCGTTGAGTCTTCCCCATGAAAGCCAAAACTGTAAAACAATGTATAGTATCTTTACAAAGGGAACCAAGCTCTGGTGGAATGTCATAATTTTTGCTCCTAAAACTATTGGCATTCTTACAAGTCATTTTCATTTTATATTGTGTAAATGGGCAATTGACAGCAATGCAGTCGGTTAATGAATTACACTCATCATCCCATGTTTTAGGAGGACCATCAATCTCCCTTGATTGGTAGTCATCATAATGTAGTATTGCTTCAGCTCTATGTGTATTAATGGGATTGTTAAAAATTTGGTTGGCACAATTCGTACAGCTTTCATCTTCCAATGATTCAGCTAAGACCCAATAATTACCATCAGCTTTGTTTGCATTGACAACTATATCATATCGTTCTCCTGTGTTAACTATGACATAGTTTACATTCGAAATATTTTGAGCCCCATCAGTAGCTATCACTGTAAGTTTATGTTCTTGGATCGAGAATTTAAATGGATAAAGTGCTTGAGCTCCAATTACTCGGAATCGGTAACTGTGACCCTTACTAACATTGAAATAGTTCAAATCTGTTGGTAGGATGTTGGTAAATCCATTTATATCATAGTGCCTCCCTTTATCATTGATTATTCCACACCAAAAGGGGACAGGTCCTAGCAGAGTATTATCTGGTCCAGAAGTATCTTTGTACTTTTCAAATGGTGGATCATTGGCATCATTTCTTTTCCAAAACTCAAGACTGGTTCCTATTGGATAAAATATATCGATGGATGCCTCCATTTGCCAGTCCATTAGCATGAGAGTGTGCATATATGGTCATATTCATTTGGAATAATATCTTTCACAATTAAAGCTCCGTATAATCCATCTGTCCCCTGAGCTCCACTGTGTGCGTGATACCAGTGCATACCAGTAGGAAAGGCTGTAAATCTATAAGTATAACTTGTAAAGGGTTGAATAGGATGTTGAGTTATATAGGCAACTCCATCTTGTTCTGACTTTCCCACTTGGTGCATGCCATGCCAGTGAATGGAAATTCCTTCCACATTTTTCAGTTCATTGTAAACTTTTACATTAACTATCTGGTTTGCATCAGCAATAATGATGGGACCTGGCATTTGAACATTTATTGCAATTATTGGTCTATAAGTTCCATCAGTTTGTATGATAACTGATGTTTTAGATTCACTTTTATCAAGTGGTGCTAAATTTCCATTTGAATCAAATACGGCTCTTGTCCCTTTCAGCTGTCTTGAACTTCCATCAATGTTGTAGTAAGTCATGGATGTGAGTGGTTCAACAACAAACACAACATCACATTCACCATCTGGACGTTTGTCACTGCTTTCATCTGTACAATCAAACACTTTTTTCTCAGGGTTAAATACTGGTAGATTACTGATTTCACAATAAGCAATTGCAATCAAGGTTACTAGTGATATAAGTTTTACAAGCATCTAAAATAGTAGATATATACATGTAGCATAAGATTTCAAGTACAGCTATACATGTACAAATATAAAATGAGCTGTTAAACAAAATCATAGTACAATTTGATTAGCCATACTGCCATAGTATAAATTGATTAGCTATCCTGCTGTTGTAAAAGCTTTGTTTCACCACAACAAGTTGAATGCTGTGCTACTTCTAAAACAGCTAAATATTGTATTATCGATATTGATATAATTTTAGATTAAGTACTAAGTAAATACCAGGCTAATCCATCATTCTAAAACAGCTTAACTGTAAAAATGTGCATGGTGTATGAAAGTAAAAGTAACTGGCAGCTGAAAGAGTTTATGTCTGAAGCGGCCAGGAAGGAATGTTAATATACAACTAACTACTAGTTTAAATATTGGACCCTTCTCATTGATTCATTTTCTACATACACATTCACAGAATTGTATATCGGTGTATAATGTGTTAATTAATAAATGATGTAGAAAATGATGACCTATTTACTGTGCCAAGAAAATTAATTATGAATGCCGAGAGGCCAGTTATTTAGAAATTATGCTTTGTGTCATATCAGTATTGGTGCTGGACACCCGCCAGTCCTGATGTGGCTTTATAGCAAAACAGAACCGAGTAAGAAACCCCTACAGAAATGTTAGAGCAACAGAAAGTTTTGTATTTTTGTAAACTTTTCAATATCACATTTTGTGTTTCTAGCAGCCATCACAAGTGATAATTTGGTATTACAATTTAAATGTTTGAGGAGTGATGCAACAGCAAAAGCCAACAGATTCCAGCAGCATCAGACTTAAGATATTGTTAAGCATCAAAAAGGAAACATGAGCAATGCCAGCTAATTTTTTACTAATGCTTCTAGTGGATTAACAGATGAGCATTGGCAGAGGGCAATACTGTGATCAGGAAACCCATTGTCTTTCTTGTCTTGGTCCAGTAAAGAGATTAGACAAAATCAACAACAACATTACAGCTGCCCATTGCCAGGCATGAAAACGCTCAACTACACAACAGCAAAAACTACTGCAGTGCAAGCCAGCATGCTAGTCTAACAGTAAGAAGAACAGCTGTATATCAACTAGTCAAGATTGATCCACAGTGTTGAATGCAGTAGCAACAAAATTAATGAAAAAATACATGTCTACAGCCAGTGCACCTACAAACTACATATAAGCTTAAATGTAGAATGTTCACATTGTTGAAAACTTCCTGAAAAGATCTAAATCATTTTTGCTGTTCTAATATTGTGCAACTGGAGCCTTCGATCTCTCAACCACAGCAATTCTTACAGCACCTGTATGTATGAACCATGAAGGTACAGATAGTTAAACATTTTCTGATAATCATACAAAATATAATAATTGACCAGCTTTGAGTATAATCAGATCTGGGTATAATGATGATTCTCAGCTTCAGTCCCACCTTTAGATTACTGGATCAGGCAGGGGCGTATGCAGGAATTTTGAAAAGGGGTTTCCACTTCAGCTAAGTGACTGTTATATTAGAGTAGTTTATATTACCTGATTGCTCTATTAGAGTATCTCGATCTTTTCACAAAAATCACAATTCAGAACAATGCTATAAGTGTTGCTATCATGTTAGAAACTATTATTTACTAAGATAAAAGTTTAAAAGGTATCCTATTCCATGACAGATTTCAGATTCTGGAAACCTGAGTTTCAATTTCTTAATGTTTGAAGTACTATGTAAAATCCAAAGGGGTTTCCTGAAACCCCTGGGAACCCCCCTCTGTACGCCCCTGTCAGGTGTACTGTCACTGGTAAGGTACAAAAAATCCTCAATTATGATTACATAGCTTGCTACTCTGCTACTTATAGGAGTGATTGACTGCTCTATTAGAGTATCTTGATTGGAGTGTGACTGGTTTTCAGAAACCTCAGAAACCACCTGGAGCTGCCCTTGTATGCTCCTGGAGGAGCAGGTAAGAGTTTTTAAAATTAGGCATTAACAACTGCATCAAGCAGAAAAGGTGCCACTATTTTAAATGCAATTGAGATTTTGAAGGTACTATGCAAAATATGACCAGACTTAACTGTAGTGGACTGTGCAATTAAGAAGCAAATGCACTCTACTAAGTTACCCAGGAAGCTAAACTATTCAATAAAATTAAAAAAAAACATATACACATCACATAATTAGCTGGATACTCAGGTTCCAAACTGTTAGAGCAGACCAATTTGATTGTCGGATCAAGCAAATTATAACATTATGATGTCGAAGATGGTGAGATCTTGACCCTCATAAACACATTATTGCTGAATGAAGTAAGGAATAGGACAGCTTGCACCTAACCCAGAATTATGTCTGACTGTAAGGATGACTGAATTTTTCGGAAATAAGCATAGCAAGTCATTTGTAAACTACAGTTGCTGCCGGTCTGGTCCCATTCCACCAACACTAAGAAGAAAGTTAAACTGATAATGATAGCAGGAAGAGGACCAGAAACACATCATTGCAGGAAAGCAGGAAGCTAAACCGATAATGTTGGCAATGAGGCTACAACTAACAGATGTGTATATGAAGATCTGTACTGCTCTCTCTGAGATTTGTCAGGGTAACAGCCAGCCAATAAGAGAAATTTTTATATTGTTGTGTGGCAACAAATCCTGCCAGTTGCTGCATGTGACAACACAGGTAATACCTGTGTGAAAAATCACAACTGTGGGAGTGTGTGATCGTCAAACATGTACACATTATCATACTATCATTAGTGTTTCATGGGGATTAAGCTGAACAATTTGTTGACCAGCTGATATTATTATAGTCATTGGGGATGATAAGTTTTCTACTAACAGTGACACTCCTAACATTGAACAGTTACCCACAGAGACAATAGTCAACAAAAAATAGTCAGCCTAATTGGCAATGTCTGGCCATCATCCCTTGAATGTGGAGACAGACTTTCCTAACTCTGTTACCTTAAGTCATATATTTACACATTGAGTTATTGTAACAGCAATCATTCACTTATAAAGCCATACATATTAGCATCTGGTTGTGTTAGGCAATGTAATATACCTATTGGATCTTATATTGTACTGGCTAAATGTTTCAGCCTGGGTTGGTAGAATCTGATAATGATAGCCTTTAGCTGTAAAAGCTTGGAAAATTTACTGATAGCTTTATGCTCTTGGCACAGTGAGGTAACTAGTAGCAAAGATTGTGGCAAGAAAAAGAAAATGCAGTAATAGTAGTACGTGGTTGATGACTAATTGAACACACAAAATCTATGCTAACAGACCACTAATCATAATAATGGCGATTGCTAGCTAAGTGCCACACCAATTGTGAATATCATCATTGATCCCAACCCTCTATAAATAATTATAGTATTGCTACATGTAATAGGTCGGATGGCTGTGGTATTAGGGATTAATAGTGCAAACATTGTAAACAGGAAGGAGTGAAATAGTGCGAGGTGAAGCTGAGCACTATTTTCTTCCTGTTTTACAATGCGAGAACTATTAATCCCGAATACCACAGCCATCCACAAATTAATCTGACAACCATAGGAACTGTTACTAGGCAACAGAAATTTAAAAATAACCACTGCAAAAGACCAATTACACTTAGAAACTGTTGCCTGGCAACCGTTGTTATGGTACCAAAATAACTTTTACCTTAGCTATGGTTACTAACAACTATTGTTAAGCAACCATGTTGTTGCTATGCCATGGGGCATCTACATGTATAACTATGGTAACACTAGTTGTCATTTACTTCTAATAAAAACATACCACACTATTTTAGCCAATCAAATTAGTATTACAGATTTTTGTCAAGGAACCTTGACTGGCAAACAAGAGCAATATTAATTCTATTGGCTAATTGCTAGATGTAATATGTCAAGCTGCTATTGAGAGTTATTTTGTAATGCATTCACTTGTTGGATTACACATTGAAACATTAAAATACTCACTCTTATTGTTAATAGCATGTCTAAATCCCTGTAACCCCCTAGAGATAAGTACCTAGTTTGCTTTCAAGTCTATGTTAATAATCCAAACAAACTTTTAGTAGCTATGGCCTGACACAGTGTCAGAACATTTCTATTCATATAATAGCATAACAAGAGACCTGCAGGCTACAACGTGTTTAATGACCAGTTTGATTCAACACCACAGCTAACAATATTTCCTTAGATGTCACAGTAATTTTTATACAGTCACTTTAATTGTCAATATTTATGATCGTAACTTCGTAAGTCATTGTATCACTTGAGGATTCTCACATGAATCTTCACTAACAGTATAGCTACATGCACATCCAACAATTAGAAGAGGTACAACATCGTACAGCCTAATGGATTTATAATGACTATAGTGGAATTGACAATGTTTAAGTGTATTGTCTTGGCAATCTCTTGAGACCAGTCATAAAATGTCTAGACTAGATTGCAAGTTCTACTCAAGGCATAGAATCACCAGCTTGCTATCTACATTCTATCATATTATTTACCATCAATGAGAACAACCAGCCCGAGATCATACCACCCATTACATGTCATCATACCATCTTCATCCACAAGGTCATTTGCTATTTCTCAAGATGGAATACCTTGCGATTATAAATATTATTGAAACCTCTGACTCTACATTACTTTTATAATAGATTGTTTGTAATGTTGTATGGGGCTAGAGCAACGTGTTTCATATGTAAACTGGATAGGAACACTACTATTGTATTGAAGTATTCTAATTGGAGAGCAGCAGTGGTACCTGTGTGAATAGATAATAATGTACAGCACATTGATGGAAGACTGCCAATGTTTTATTTAATAGGTACCAACTCAGAGATATTGCAATGTAAATCACGTGACTTGTTGATCAAAAGGTGTCACAGTAACAATAGAGAGAGGAGTACAGATGAAGTAAGCCATATGACAGTATGAAGCCATAGTCAATAGCTAGAGCAATAAGCTCGCACACAACATAATTTTTATATTACTCTATTAGGAGCCCATGATGAAGGTGGGCTCTAAAATGTAAGCAGAATCAAGGTTCTACTGCTGTTAGGCATTGGAGAGTACTGGACTTTGGAAGGTGATGGACATTCTGTCCTGGTTGTTGATTATGTAAGTGCCCCCTCCTTCCCCAATGAGCCTTATCCACAATTACATCATAATGAAAAATGGTGAAAAGAGTGGGGGTACTTTGTAAAGCGTGCCATTGGAAGGGATAACGTTTTGAGATGTTCCCCATGAAACACTATTGGACATTTTGTCCATGAAAATCCAATGAAAAAATGTTCAACCTGTGAAAAGAGAAGTTTTCATTGGGTGTCCCCACTGAAATTTTTCCAATGAAAAGTTACTAATGAAAATTCCATGAAAAACAATTTCAAAGAGTTGTCATTGGTAATGGCATAGGTGGGGATTCGCGCATTAGATTTATATGTTATTCAAAAATTCCATGAAAATAATTATGTACAAAATCGCCACTTGTAGGGTACTAAATTCCAGCAAAAGATGCACAAATCCCTACCTACCAAGGGGTCCAACCTCGACTGGAATCCACTTGGAATTCCAAAACGGAGTCTGGAATCTTGGGAAAGAATCTGAAATCTCTGATAAAATGGAATCTCAACAAATGTTCTTTATGTCCATATATAGGATATTGGTCTGTAATAGGATATGGACACTGTGAAAGGCCTCAGGCCTAATGCATTTTATCCATTAATAAATAATAACACTATAATAAAATGCATATTTGTGCATATGTGATGAGCTCTAAATGTGATATGCATAAAATGTACTTCAGTGGAGTATATATGATATGTAGGAGATGATAGTTAACATTTGCTATTTAATGAGACAAATGGGAACTACCATCTCCTACACATCACATACACCACAGGAGTGCATGCTATGTACAATACGTTTAGAGCATATCACATGCACATAAATACACTTTTTATTGTAGTGATATAATTAATAAATATTTCTTGTGAATTATACTGTATATTATCTCGTGTACTGTGTTGCAATCAGTTTAGTTTCATGAGTACTGTGCACATTTTGGACACACAATAGCACAATTTTAAAAAGGATAGTTTTAATGTCAATTTCTGGATCCAATTAGCCTGGAACCCATCCAGATGCATAACTTGTTAATATATGTGTAGCTAACTATGCAAATTTCTAGATATGGAATCTGGAATCTTAGCTTGCATCCTGTCCATTACCAGAAAATTATATAGTTATTCGTGAATGCTCTATTAGAGAGTTTGATCATGGATTTCTTGAAATTGAAGACAAGCACAATTAAGTCTACTGTACCAATGGGGATGGTGGAGAATATTGACTGTGGACTTATGGACTGGACTGTGGACTGGACCATGCACTGGACTGTGGACTGGACCATGGACTGGATTGTGGACTGGACCATGGACTAGACTGTGGACTGGACTGTGGACTGAATAGCTAATGAAAATGTTTGAGTTCTTAGCAAAGTATACTGATGAAAACTGAAACTTGCACCAAATCCCACTGTGTGATACAGCTATGGGATAGTCAACTTAGGAAATGGACTGAGTGACAAACCATCTGAACAACTGCTATATTTCATTCATATATCGAAGTACAAAATGACTGAATTTGTCTGGCACACACACGAAGGCCGGATGTGGGCATGCGCCTGGTCGCTGTGCATCATACATTGTAGCAACTGAATACACAGTAGCTACTGGATGCGGGCATGGAACCAACTGCATACTATCAAATAGTGTGTGAGCAATGTTTTGAAGTTTAATAAAACTTATCCCTTTTGTGGTTTTGTATGCTCTTGAGTCCATTTATTTAAACTGATCAGCTCAATCTACAAGTATAAGTTCAATTCCAATGTACAAAGAAGTCAACTGTTAGTATGGCAAATCTTAAGTGGGTATCTTTCAAAGCATTGCTGTTGTGGTTGAAAATGAGTTGTTGACTAGTCAGGCTGATGCCGCTGGCCCAATTCTAGTCACTTGTTATACTCAGTCCATAGTCCAGTCCATGGTCCATTCCATAGTCCACAGTCAATGTTTTACACCATCCTGTATGCTAATGTCCATTAGAAGACGGTAAAATGCACCATATGTGCTAACAAATTCATTGATCATATAAATCACATTAAAGGGAATTTTTGACAAATGGTATATTGTACTATTTACCATCTGTTCCTCAAAAGCCGTATAAATACAATTAGCATTTGTAGGGATTTCATTATGTACATAAGCCATGAATAACCACTGCTTAACGACAATGTATAAATCTAAGGATTCTCCCAAGCTGTACTGGAATTGCAATTCAAATTGTAATAAAACGCCCTAATACACCTCTAGAACTGTCACCAGATTTCTGGATATGAGTGGAATCTTTGCAAAAAAATTGGTCAGATTTTTGGGTGGTGTTGGAACCCCCGCTATCTGCTGTATAGCCGTGAGGGGCTAAGTTTTATGTTAGCCTAATTTGGGCGTCTTGGCCTAATTAAAATTTTCTCAGGTTTGCAAACACTCCCAAAATGTATTAGATTATAATAGTTATGCCCAGGAGGAGGGAGTGGGGCTTGGTGGGGATTGACATTGATAGGTGCATAAAATAAGCTCAGTGCTGTTCTACACATCCGAATCGATTCGGATGCATAGAACAGCTTCATATGTGAGGTTTTCGCTTTAGTAGCACCAATCGGTGCTACTAAAAGTGAAAACCTCACATATGAGGCTTATGAGCTTTCTGATGTGGCGAAGTTTCATATACTTACTAGCTACTGTGAGTGTAGATCATACATTACCAAGTTTGGATGGGCATAAGGTTATGATAAAAGAAGAAAAAAGAATGTATTACAGACATATGGGAATGCAAATTTAAGGCAACATAGTGCAGCAGTGAAGACTGCTGCTGTTAGGTAATGTCAAAAGTTATCAACCATCTATTACTACATGATTTAGCATCAGATAATCAAGAAAATATTGGTGTTATCACCTGGCAATTTCAGTATTTTATAATATTGCATTTTCTCATACAATTGTACTAAAAATGCAATATTATAGGCACTGAAATTGCCAGGTGATAAACCAATATTTTCCTAATTTTCTGATGCTAAATCATACAGTAATAGATGGTTGATAACTTTCGACGTTACCTAACAGCAGCAGTCTTTTCACTGCTGCACTATGTTGCTTTAAATTTGCATTTCCATGTCTGTAATACAAACCTTGTGTCCATCCAATGAAAGTAAGTTACAGGCAAAGTTGGTAATGAGCTAGCGGGGTAGCTAGCTAGCTACTAGTATAAAACTCACTTTGCTTTTGGAATGTGATCTACAGACGACAGTTTTAGAGTCTCATCAAAAGAACAATTACTTCAGTGACGCGTAGGCCGTAGCAGAGGCTGTATAAATAATTAACGGGGCATCCCATAATAGGACAATCTGGGCGAAGCTAAGAATATTAATTTTACGAGCGTTAGTTAGCGTGTTGCTACTATAGTACTGAAGAGAGGAGAGCAGCATTCCTAGGAACTGTGATGTGAGGTATTCGTGTAGTGGTGACATAGCTAACTGTACGTAGCTGTATCTAGCATGTCATGCATTTTCATTTATAATACTTTTGTAATCCTACAGTAAATGTCTAATATGCTTGACATCAGCAACAGATACTATTTGTACAAGGGGGTGGCACTCCAATATACCCTGTACTCCGATCTTCGTCCTCGGTCAAAGTGGTCAAACTCGAAAAATAAGCTTTGACTTACAGTACAGCTCAAAGGTAACATCGCGAGTATACACATGCGAGTACACTGTTAAAATGAAGAGTAACCACAACTCTCAAGGAGTTCCCAGTGTAGGGAGGATTTAACACCCCTGGAGAGTAACCATTACTCCAAAGGAGTAACTGGGGAGTAACACATGCTCTGAAGGTGGTGTCACTTACTTTTCAGAGTAATGGTCATTCTCTTCAGAGTGTTGGTTACTCTCCATGGGGTGTTAAATCCTCCCTACACTGAGAACTCTCAGAGTGGTAGTTACTCTTTATTTTTAACAGTGTAATGCTCGCATCTTCTCGCGGGATCATTCTTTTGCAATATACTGTACAATACCTGTGGAATATCGCGTGGATATGCACTAGCCGCGCGAGACACTCGCTACACATAAGAACACTCGCTACTGAGTTTCTCAGCGCTGTAACTTTGAAATTTCTTGGCTTCTAGAGTTGAAACTTCGGTTGACCATTCCTTTAACTATCTAAATAAAGAAAATACGAATTAGAAAAATGCACTAACTGGGGTTCTGTGGCATTACTTGGCGACCAATCCATCTAGGTTTACGGTAGCTATACTGCTAGCTACAGGCACTGACTGTATAGTCCGTGACAGAGTCAAGGTCAAGTCAGTCGCTAAGTTACCTAGTATTCGGTAGCTACAACACAGGCATTGCAGTAGGAGACTTCACAGCTGGCGGAACTGAGCCAGTGCCGCCTCCCAAGACCATAGGTGAGACCTGTTATCTGGTCTTGCGTGACGCTCTCGAGTAAAGTTAGCTATCGTGGAGCATTACTGTAGCCTTGCTGCATCCACACAGGTCACTCGAGCGCACGTCATGCGTGTACATGCAACGTTACCCGTGAGCTGTACTGTACGCTAAATTTTACGGCACAGCAAATGTCACCTGCACCTCAGAAACAGTGGTAAAATGTAAGTAATAGTTCTTAAAAGGCTTTAGTTAAACCTTTATAGTAACATTTATTTTGGGTATTTCTTTAATGATGAATAATGGAAAATGACCTCCCACCCACATGGAAATCCAAATTAGAAACAAGTGATCAAGTTTGGTTGGCTTAAACGAGGGGTCACCAACTGACTCGAAATCTCGTACACCTTCAATGAAATCCTGCCTGAAATAGGAAATCTTATGTTCTTATCGTGATTCTGATTATATACTCGTTCTGGTACCGTAGCTTACGCTCAACTGCTCCTGCACAAAAGTAAGAATGAAATCCGATGTTCCGCTCCGCTTCGGATTTGTATTAAGTGAGTTGTGGAAGCTGCACAAAACCAGGAGCTGTGGGAAAGAAGCCATACAAAACCAGGAGATAATTGCAAACTGTTCAAAAGTAAGAATGGAATCCGATGTTCCGCTCCGCTTCGGATTTGTATTAAGTGAGTTGTGGAAGCCAGGAAAGAAGCCATACAAAACCAGGAGATAATTCATACAAAACTGCTCAGAAGTAAGAATGGAATCCAATATTCCATTCCGCTCTGGATTTGTATTAAGTGAGTTGTGGAAGCCAGGAAAGAAGCCATACAAAACCAGGAGATAATTCATGCAAAACTGCTCAAAAGTAAGAATGGAATCCGATGTTCCATTCCCCTCCGGATTTGTATTAAGCTAGTTGTGGAAGCCAAACAAAACCAGGAGCTATAGGAAAGAAACCGCACAAAACCAGGAGAGAATCCACGCTAACTGCTCAAAGATTGAAATCCGATGTTCCGCTACACTTCGGATTTGTATTAAGCGGGTTGTGGAAGCCAAAGAAAACCAGGAGCTGTGGGAAAGAAACCATACAAAACCAGGAGATAATTGCAAACTGCTCAAAAGTAAGAATGGAATTTGATGTTCCGCTCCGCTTCGGATTTGTATTAAGCGAGTTGTGGAAGCCAATCAAACCAGGAGCTGTGGGAAAGAAGCCATACAAAACCAGGAAATGATTCATGCTAGCTGCTCGATGTTCCGTTCCGCTTCGGATTTGTGTATTAAGCGAGTTGTGGAAGCCAAACAAAACCAGGAGCTGGGGTGGAAGCCCTATAAAACCATGCAGGAGATAATCCATTCTGAGTAAGAATGGAATCTGATTTTCTGTTCCGCTTCGGATTTACTTAGCAAACTACACAAACTTAGCGAAACTTCATGCATAAACTTAGCAACACACAAATTACGAAAGCAACTTTAGCATACAGATGCTCCTGGTTTTATATGGCATCGTAATTCTTCTGAATTTCGTGAGGCTTTGCTCCTGCATGGCTTTCTCCCACTATTTTTTGGTGTTTCAGAACTTGTCACTCTACGCAAACCTGTAATTTAAAATCAGATTTTGCAGCTGTCATTCGATTTTGTGAAATCTTGAGAAATTTGTTCAAGATTTTGAAATCCGTACCCCTTTTTCGTGAGTTAGTGACCCCTTGGGCTTAAAGCAGTCTTTTGTGGGTATAGGTATAAACAGCGGACCTGGGGATCCAAGGACCTGGGGACCAAGGACCCAGGGACCCACAGAGACCCTACTTTTCATGAATTTTACATACCTTGCAAAGTTTACATGAATATGTGACTGGATCTGCAAGAATCCCATATGTTTGTGCAAGCCTAATAATTAAACTAATGCAATGTGTGAAATATTTATAAATTGAACAAATTCTGTAAATTTTTTAGCATTTGTTGCATGATGAAGGAAGGTGATAACAGCACTAATATAGTAGCATCGTGATCCCCAAAGCAAGAGGAGTTGGAAAATCTTTGTTTCCTGTCAGTTCTCCAAAGGATAGAGAAGATATGAGCATTAGTTTGCCTTACATTGGACGAGCAGTTCATTATCATTTTTTCTCACATTCTCTTCTTTGCCCTGGTTGTAGGAGACAAACCTTACCCAGCAATGGATTTGCTTGTTAAAAAAGAATCTGGTGGTGTAAGTTGCATCTCGGTACAGGACTGCATTTGAAAGTTATGACCATTTTATTTAAGCACCTACAGTATAGTTTATTTGTCACTGTACAAATAGATTTTTGTTTTGTTGCCACTTTGTAGCACTGTAGTGTCAAAGTTCTTAACTTCTAGAGCTAAAACTTTGGTTAACATGGGGACATGACTAAAACATGGAACGGACTGGGAAAACTGGCTCGCAAATGGACTGGAAGGAACTTGCCTGAAAACATTTTTTGCTATAGAAACTCACTGTATCACTGCTAGAAAGATGTAACACAACAACAACTGCCTGAAACAAACATTTGAACACAATCTCAAAGTGTACTCAATCCGGCATTAAGCCCTGTGGTTAAAATAGTCTTAAATGTAGTTCATTTTGTGTTTAATTAGAAGCACACTTCCTGTTTTGCATGTAAAAAGCTCATACACAAGGCAAGACACAAGCTTCAAGCCTAGCCTGTTAAAGAGTAAAGACACGATGTTACTTAATTTCATGGCCTGGTTCATTGCTGGAATTACTTAAACGGCTGCTCTTCAGTTTTACAGGTGACAGGCTTTGTGGCGAGACCACATTTTATGAATCAACTGGCAACCCGCTGGCTACTATAAAATTTTAATAGTCTGTGTTATTTTGTTTGTTTAAAGTTGTTTACAGCACAGACAGAGACTACTTCGCTTCACAGGTGCTTACACTGGCAGACTGGTGATTTGTAAAGTAGCCCAGGGAATAATGGCAGCTCGACCATATATTCAGATGTTTGTTTCAGACTGTTAATTGTTACGTTTGTAGCAGCGATACAATGGGTTTCTATGGCAAAAATGTTTTCAGGCAAGTTCCTTCCAGTCTGTTTGTGAGTCTGCTTCCCAGTCCATTCTGTGTTTTAGTCATGTCCTTCCTTTGGCTATCAGGATAAAGAAAATGTTATTAATGGAATTCAAAAAATGGAATAATATAACATGGGGTTCTTGTAGATCTGGTTACATACATTCTATTACTATTTCTAGACATCTCTGGCTAATCTCACATGACCAATAATACGCTTTCTGTCTATTGCAATTGTTCACACTATGTTCAATTCAATTAGAAATAACAAGCACCTCTGAAAATCACCTGCAGTAAGCTGCTCGTGCTGTGCATGCAAAGAGCATACCTATTATGTCACCAGTAAATAAAGTTCAGTGCACATGAAAATGGCTCCAGTGAAGTAATTGTTAGAGGTGTACTGATAATTGGATCGGCTAAAATATTTGCCATCGATATGGTATTTTAAACCAATTATATTGGTATAGGTACAGATCAGTAGGAGGACCAATATCACTACCGATATTTATACAGTAAAGCAGATATTTGTATATAAATGGGTTTTCTATGTAATCCATGTGACTGTTTAGTGCCAGCGACTTACTGTTCACTCTACAGCAAGTGCTATGCTACGAGAAGCCATATAAACACACACGTTTCTAGTGTTTGTTGCTTGAAAGTCTTAAAATGTGGGGTAATGCAGAAATATCAGTTTAAGGCTTCATAGGAGTATACATAATAATGTTAGTGGGTGCCTAATTGTCTGGATTGCACAATAGAAAACCAAGCTACCACCACAGGCTAAGAATACATGCACATATTGTAGGTAACTATTGGATCAACTATCAGTTATCGACTTCTTTTGGTGACATCAATATCAGCTATCAGTACATGCCGAAAACCCATATTGGTACACCTGTTGTGAATACTGCAAGGTACATCAGCAGCTTAATAAAAAGACTTTGTGTCATGTAGCACATGAAGGCAATGACCTGTGAGAAACAAGCCCCTGATTAATACTACAGTTACTGAAGGCGTGAAAATTGAGTGGCTTACAAGGAACTTATAACTTCTAGATATTGTGCAAGGAACTATCAGAACAGAGAAAGAGTGATCTAGGCTATTAAGTCCTTTTCGCACCTAATGTACATTGAATGTGGATCCAGCTTACGGATGCGGCGATTATGCCAGCATAATTTCGGGAATAATAGGTATGTGTGGAAATCAGGAATTATGCTAGCATTTTGAGGTGATTATAAAGCTTTAACAGTAATAAAATCTGCAGAATGCACAATTCCATTAAAAAAGATCGAGATACTCTAATATAGCAGTCAGAATCTCTAATAGAACAGTCACTGAATATTATTTACTCTAATAAAGCAGTCATATTAAAGTCAAATACTCTAATTCAGCAACCATCTAAAGAATTCAAGACTATTTGAAGCTTAAACATCAATGAAAATAGTGTGATACAGCAATAAACTGGCATTATTAGCCAATTGTGGTGGCATAATTTTGGGAATAATGGGCAATTCTCAAAAGCATAATAGGTGATTTTTTGAGCACTGCTCAAAAGCATAATGCTCAATTTTTGGAGCATAATAGCCTCATGCCTAATCCAGCTGCAGTCAGACTGAGAGTGGATCGAATGCTCATCAATCCATTTCACTCTATGTGTGCAGCAACTGTCGCTTTCATAGCACGTGATTAATTACCCGATTACATAACAAAAGTTTAAATGTTGTCATTCATTGTACTACCTTCTTTGTATTTCTTACAGTATTTACGGTGAGGAATGTTGTTAGTACACTTACAAAACAATGGGCGTCAAGAAGCTGGTTAGTTCTTATGAGGAAACCTGTACTGGGTATGATGATTTCAGAAGGGTATGCTATTCCTTTAACACTCACTTGTGGTCACCGTATTGCTTCCACAAGCTGATTATAACACTAAGTATGTTGTCACTTTAGTCTTGGCACAATAACCATGCTTTGTCTGCACGAGATATGTGGTGCCCCGTTGCTAATTGAGCTAAAGTGCATCGTGTCCAGCCAATTCACATCTCAAAATGGATTGACATGAAGCTGGATTGAATGCGCATTGTGGTAAATCTGGCTCAGGCGTGAAATTGTTTAATCTGTCTTTGACACTTATTCGATTGCAGTGTGAAAAGGCCTTTAAAGACTAGCCACTGTAGCTTGCGAAGGTAATTAGTATAGGATGTATAAACATTGTGAAGTATGTAAAGTCACAAAAATTCCACAAATGTAGGGTCCCCTTGGGTCCCGGGTCCTTGCATCTCCAGTCCCTGGATCCACTGTTTATACCTACCCATCCTTGGTCTCTCTGAGTACCAAGTTGTGAGTATAAATCACACTAGGGGCGGATCCAGACTTTTGGAAAAGGTGGTCAAAAAGAAATGGCACTACAGGGAAGGCACACCTTTTAGTTAGTGTACAAAGCACACTCAGCCTAGGGAGTCTGGGGCATACCCCCTAGGAAATTTTTGATAATTAGACCCTCTGAGATAGAACCTGAGAGTAATTTCAGCATGGACTCGTCACAATTTTTATTCGACTGTTGTATTAAAGGTGACTGCTCTATTAGGGAATCTCGATCGTGATACCTCGATTTTGATGTTGTATAGTTTACAATTGGTAATGGGCCAGAGTTTCTAGCTACCCTCCTGCTGAACTATTTTATTTAGCCTCTACATAGGACACACTTATGTACACTCAAATACAATGATGTAGTTGCTAGACAGGAACTTAGAATGCAGCTCCCTTGAAGATGCTGATAAACTGAATTTTGAAAGGTTTGTACATTTAGCAGATTTTGGTGTGTACAGCTATATAGAAAGGTCAAAAGAAAGTTACTGATTGTGATAAAGAAATTTTGTTTGATTATACAGTGCCACTCATATATGCACAGCTAGCAGTGTACTTTTATACAAATACACAAACAAAATTTAGAATTTTCAACTAGAGTAGGGACCATAGCACATCGATAAAAAGTACTGAAACAAGCTAGAGTAGTGCATGATATTAAATCACAGTAAAACAATAAGAAGTGTTATATCCCTACTGTGCTCAAGATACTATAACAGAAATGCACAATAGGGATATAACACTTTTTTTTACATTACTGTGATTTAATATTATGCACTACTCCAGCTACTTTTTATTGATGTGCTATGGTCCCTACTCTAGTTGAAATTCCAAATTTTTGTGTACTTGTTTGTCAACTTTTTTGTAACATAATATTATTATGACTGGTGAGCTCACGCATACTGCGAGGAGTGGTTATGCTGATTACCGTGAGGTTAAATAAAACCAAATCTGTGAAACATGCTCCCCAGAATTATCAATTATCGTCTGAAAAGTGAAGTATCCATTACGCTTTATTGTCAGCTATGTTAGAACTGTTACACAGCAATTACGAATCAAGAACTGTTCAAAAAGCACCCCTGCAATCCACATGTACCACAAAAAATGGGCGCGTCCCAGTTACATCAGTTATCATCTGAAACGTGATATCCATTACACTTTGTTGTCAGCTATGTTCAACCCTAGTACGAATCAAGAACTGCTTGAAAAGCATCTCTGCAATCAAAGTAGCCACTGTGAAAAATACGGACAATTTCCGTTATAAAGGAAAGCCATCACATGCTACCACCAAATCCACACATTTTGTTGTCAGCAAAGATGGATGGGACACAAAGGAGGACACTGGTAAGTCCATGAAGAATGCATTGTATGTACTGCAGTATGCCAAAAGGCACCTCTCAGGCTGAAGCGATGTCGAACAGTGAAAAAATCAAGCCCATAGCCTTAACCGTTATCGCGTTATGCTTGTCTAAAGGAATCACTCAGTCAGTCAGTTACTCAGTCAGTAGAAAACTCCATTAATCATTTAAAAAAATTCCTTAGCAACTTGTTGAAAGCATTTCAGGTTGATCTGAAGCTTGTCTGTGTTTATTTTTACCTAACCAATACTGCCTCATTGTTGTCAGGAAAAATTGAGGCTGGTTTTTGGGTGATGTTTTTTGTGTGCCACACCTACTCCTGTGTAGTCCCTATTATACAGTTCTATCGTACTGTATGATAACACTCAAAATTAATGAATTTAATTGTGGGTTTTAATTAGCATGTACGGTGGCCATTGGGAGTCTTGGGAGTATGGTATTTATATGATAGAGACTGGTGGTAGCTAAAAGTCACAAATAGAAACATAGACTTTACTGGATGAGATTTTCATGACATTGTTATACAGCCAATTGACTTGTATACAAAAAATTTTGGAGGCAGCCAAGAGCTTCCCCTTGACCCACCCCTAACTCCACCACCAGCACATTGTGAGTTATCCGTGAAACAGTATGGCCTATATCATTTATCACTCCTTAAAGACTTTACATATATTATTGTTGAAAATATATGGCATGAGTAGTTAATCTACTTATAGTTTCTCAGCCTAACTAGACTAAAGCACAAAACTACATGTACAGAACTGGAGTAGAATATCTTAAAGTACAACTACAAAAGGAAAGCTTAGCCTAGTTACTTATAATTATACATAATAATTACCATTCAATGCTATACTGTAGCTATACAACTACGTACAGGGGAATACTATAAATAAAGGTAGAGTAGAGGGGATTTCATCATCATCATCATCATCACTATCCTAAAGAGCCCAATACCTCAAGATCATCTTTGCATTACTTTACCACAGTGCAACAGAAAGTTGTTGTAGCAAGTTTTGTCTTGCCAGCTTGGGAATGTGGCATGATCAGCAACAGTTTTAAACAGTTTTAAAGCAAAGGGAGTCCAAACTTCACTAAAGGAATAAATCAGCTCCAACCTACTCCATAGTTGCCATATATTTCTCATCCTTGGCCACCTCTCCAGCTGCAGCAGCTACTGTACCCCAGTACAAGAAGTAGAGGGAGAAATAAAGGCAGGTTGAAGATTGCTGCATACAGAGACATCACAATTATGCAGAATAAACATGCTGGAAATCCAGATGGAAAATATTACCAGGCCGTAGGCCATCATTATGCAAAGCCCTCTGTTCCTTAAGAACACCAGGATGGTCACCAAAGCTGTCTATAGGATAGGGGGAAAGTGCACAGTGGAGAAAGAGGAAACGAGGTTACTCCAAGCCACAGGGATATTCCAACAACAAATTCTAGGTTAGCGATGGCCAAGCCAAAATCTAGGAATAGCTTTAAGCCAGCCACTACTAGTAACATAAGGGTGTGCTAAAGCATTTTAATGTTGTTCACTTATTGACACTCACGTTTGTTCCCTTTTTTCTTCAACTTAAAATACAATGCTAGTTTGTTCCATTTTTTAAGCAGGCCAAACTTATATAGTGCGGAATGATACAGTATTTGAATGACATACTTGGGTAAGCAAGGAAGAATTTGGATAATTCCAAATTCTTCTAATGCTGCCGGTCACTTCTAGTGACCTCGTAGTGAGACCTCAGGTGGTCCGCTCCTTCTGTAAGAATTGGACGTGCTGCAATTGCAGCATTGCGTAAAGGGTGCAACAAACACTGCATATACATACACAAAGTGTGTATAAGTAGGCTGATGTAGCCCTGGCACACCTATGGTGCAGAAAACACAATGCTTACATAGCCATGGCACACCTATGGTGCAGAGGACAGAATAGCTGACATACATAGCTGTGGCACACCTATGGTGCAGAGAACACAACGGCTTACATAGCCATGGCACACCTATGGTACAGAGGACAGAATGTCTGACATAGCCCTGGCACACTTGTGGTGCATAGAACACAACAGCAGTAACATACAATATACAAGTATGGGTGAAGTCTACATTAACAGCTATGCATGCATACAAATAAATGCTATCTGCCCACCCAGGTACTGTTAAGTATTGTCAATAGTTGCCGAACTGGTGGTAACACAGGTATTGCCTACGAGGAGATAGTGGTGGACTCCCCCTTTGGACTTACCAGTACAGTGCATTCAAGTGATATGTAAGCATTACCCTACCAGAGAGTTTTAATTATATTTAAAAATATCTCTCCTGTTATTAATTCAGCAGGAAACCTTATACTTCTAATTCCCTGACAGGTGGTCAGCTAGTAGGTCATCTAGGTAATTAAAGCGATATAAGTACTATATATATATATATATATAAAGAACTTTGCATGGGAGTATCAAAGCAAGAAAGTGTTCTACATCTGCCATAAAAGCCCAAGTGTTCTATATTGGACAGTTATAGAACACTTTAATAGACCACACTTCTATATCAGGTAGTTATAGAACTGCCAGGTCTATTTTGTAGGCTGATAGCCTAGTTTGAGTGAGTAATCACTCATTCTGGCCAGTACAACCAATCAACCAAGCCAGTGTAGGCTGATAGCCTGACTGCACTGGCTGACCAGTCAACCCAACCAATAAGAGCCAAACCATTGGATTTAATTTATAGACTTACTTGAAGATTTCGATGATGGTTGCTTGTGGTCAGCAGCAGTGAACATTCTTAGTACGTTTTGCTCACATAAACGGACGAGTTCTAAGAATATGATGGAAATATGCTTATTAAAGTATCACAATCAAAAACTTTAAGTATTGAGAAGACGGATTAGACTCACAAAACGACTAATGAAGGTGCAGCACAGTGCAACGCAGGCGTAACACAGGCGCAATGCCTATTCTACCGATGATAACACTACTCCGTGAGTTTCTAATTGTTTCGTTTGTCTTGTGTATACCTCAAGTTCAGTTCTCTATACCAGATAAAGCACTGCCTTTCGCTTGTGCGATACGGGAAATATTAATAGCACTCAAAGAGTGGTCTCGAGACGAAATATAGCATTCGACTTCACACAGTGCTATATTTGTCTCTTGCCCACTCTTTTCGTGCTATATTTCCCTCGATATTTCCTGTATAGCACTCGCAGTAGTGTTTTATCTAGTACACATATTCATAAGAGGCCTTGTGAATGCAAATTGAATTTAAATTGATGTATTTTCTTTGTAGAATGATTTGTACAACTGGTATGTTGATTTGTCTGATAATTCTCACCAGTCAACATGTCTATAGTAAAGTGATCACCATCAACACTACTGGTGGTAGTGATAGTAAATGTTGTGTGAAGGGAAGATGTCCATGCTCCTCACTGTCCACTGCTTTACATGGGGTGACCAGTAACACTGTAATCAACATCACATCACAATCAGTTACACTACACAGCAATGTCAAAATGGGATCAGGACATCTAAACAACATCACAATAACTAGTTGTGATGCTACTGTTATGTGTAACAATACTGGGAGTGTGCAGTGTGGATGGTGTAACAATGTGACCATTAAAGGGATCACTTGGGATAAATGTGGTTTTGGCAGTATCACTGAAATTATTCCAGGAATACAATTCAACACTACAGCTAACATCACCATATTAAACTGTACCTTTAAAAATTCTGAGAGTGTAGCAGTTAGCTTACCAGGTGTTTATGAGAATGTCACAATTGAATGTTGCAAATTCGTGTCAAACAAGAAAGTGGAAGTACCTGATCCCTATAAACCCAATTTCGGTGGACTATACATTGACAGCCTAAGTGTTGACTATACTGTTAATCTTATTATCCATGGGTGTAGCTTCATTGATAATGGGTTTGGCTTTTATCTAAAGGAATCTAATGCAAGAATATGGAATATTAATATTTCACAAACAGATTTTGTTAATAATACACAAGTATCTGTCATGTATCCAGTTGGGAATCTCAGTGTCTTGTTAGTATTAAGTGAACTATTTGTTTATAATAACAACCACATCTTTGATGTAACAATTGACTATAGTGATATGGGTGTGGAAATCCAAGTCCTCTTTAGCAATTTTAGTAGCAACAATGGGAATATAGATGTGTTGTTACAAAATGGTGGACTTATTACAATCAATAATTCAATATTTATCGACAATACTGTCATGGACACCCCTATTGTGAGAATAAAATGCGGTACTGAATTACAAACTTTAAATGGAATAGGATTATTAATAAATAATGTGCACATTGTCAATAACAACATTGTTTGGACAGAAACAAGTACACTTGATCCTGCCCCTGGGCTTGTATCATTTCAATCAAAATGCATGCTAATTGCATCAGTTACCCAGGCGAGAGCAATCTCAAATGTTTATAGCCATCAAAAAGGAGGTGTGTTCCATATTAGAAGTCCTGAGCACTGTGATGTATATTTTGTTGATTGCATTTTCTCTAACAATACAGGCATTCATGGTGCAGCCATATACACTGAAGTGATACACACTGATAAAGGTTATAATTTCCATTTTAAAGTTACTATTGTATCAAGTGTGTTTGATAAAAATGTCGCAGATGAGAGTGTGTTTTATATTGACACACCCTCAGAATCTGATATGCAATCCAAACCTCGTGTATTCATTGGGAATTCGAGTTTTACAAACAATTTGGGTGTTTGTTTGTTTCTACAAAGATGTTCTGTGTTCCTGAGTGGAAACTTGCTTTTTAAGAACAATACAGCTGAAAATGGAGGGGCTTTGTACATTGATGTAGCATCTGTAGTTTATATGCTTGGAGTTATACATTTTATTGACAACTCTGCTGTGCTACATGGAGGAGCAATTTATGTGGATTTGAATTTAGGCTGTAGGGTAAATCAAACCACATTTTATCCCACTGATGCAGAAGTTTCATTTATAAGCACCATGCCTGGATATGGTGGCAACTCTCTGTATTTTAGTGTTTCAAAGTATTGCAATATTAATACTAACTATAAGGATTACAATTCTCTAATGTACATGCCTTATCAATTCAATTACTCACAATTCATCAATGGTACATTTATTAAAATTAGTTTAGACTACCACTATACTGAATTGAACATTACTCATTTTCCTGTAGTCACCTCACCATACCGATTGAATTTATATGGTCATAGTGTTAACTATGTGGAAGACATATACTTTATTAAGCACAATATTGTTGGTGTACCAGTAACATTCAATGGTGTACTTTTGGACTATTTTGACAAACCAACTGATACAACTGAATTCATTGTACAATGTATTGAATGTTATAATTCCTATACATTGCAAAGTAGCCAAGTGTTAGTTGACAATGCTTCACCAATTGAAGTGAATATGTTTGGAAATGAGGTAACTAGCAGTATAAATGTTACATTAAGTTTGTTATCACGCGTAAACAATTATTACCATCAAATTAAAGTGACACTTGTAATAGAATTTGTACCCTGTTACGATCAGCCTGGATATGATTACAATACAGCATCTAAAGGTTGTGTCTGTTACCATCATGATGTGGTGGAGTGTTATGAGGACTATAATGAGATCAAAAGAGGTTACTGGTTTGGTACTGTCAATGGAAAAGCAACTACTTCATTGTGTTCTAGTGAGTATTGTAGGTTTGTTAATCGTAAGAAGACCAGAGAAGGTTACTTTGAACTTCCAAATGGAGTTGATATTCAATGCGAGCATCACAGGTCTGGTCCTGCTTGTGGAAAATGCAGTCCAGGATACACTCTAGTATATGACTCTCCTGACTGTATCAGTGAAGACCATTGTAGTGCTGGAATGACAGTGTTAGTAGTACTGTTAACCTGTTTATATTGGATTGTCATGGTGGTTGGTGTATTTTGCCTAATGTACTTCAACTTTCAGCTGTCTTCAGGATACTTGTATGGATTAATCTACTACTACAGTATGGTGGCTATATTGCTGAGTAATAATCCCTACATATCTAGTGGTGCAGCTCAGTTCATAAATATATTATCAGGAATTGCACAATTAAATCCTCAGTTTCTTGGGAAGCTTTGTTTGACAAGAAGGATGAATGGAATCGATCAATTATTTATCCATTACTCACATGCTTGTGCTGTTTCAATTTTACTATATGGTTTTGTAGTAGCTGCAAAATCTTCCAGGAGAGTCGCGGAATTGATTAGTCGGTGTATCATTCGTGTTTTTTGCCTTCTTCTGTTATTAGCATATACATCATTGGCCTCCACTTCCCTTCAGTTGTTGAGGCCACTAAAATTTACTGACATTCATGAGCTATACACATACTCATCCCCCAACAAGAAATACTTTCAAGGTAGACATGTGGCATATGGCAGCGTGGCAATTACCTGTGAGCTAGTGATAGGAATTGGTCTACCATTGCTTTTGTTGCTGGAGCCATTTCTAAAAAGAAAGGTCAATTTTATCAGGTTCAAGCCAATACTAGATCAATTTCAAGGATGCTACAAGGGCAAATATAGCTGGTTTGCTTCATATTATCTGATTTGTCGTCAAGTGATCATGTTTATCGTGCTCCTTGGTAATAGTAACTATGACAGCATGTTGTTTTACCTATTGCTGACCTGTGTTGTAATTGCTACAGTTCACATGTGGCTTCAACCCTACAAAAATAAATTCTTAAATATATTTGATGGTCTACTCCTACAGTTGATGTTGGTAGCAGTCATTGTTAGTAGTTTTGACTTCTTACAGTTTGCCACTACTGAGTTAGCACTAGTGTTGGTTATATTCCCACTAATTGTGATATGCATTGCTGCCATTATCAAGAAATCACTCCATTACAAGAGGTATCAGTATTTTGCTATTAATGATGGCAGTGATGATGATGACGATGATGATACATTGAGGTAAACTTGTTGGTCTCTAAAACTAAGGCATTTGAATACTTCTCTCTTTACCTTACATAGGAACCATCAATTTGAGCCAAGTGATTCTTCTCAATATCAAGACTCGTTCCTTGATCCAGCAGTGAAAAGCAACAATTGAAATAAACTGCACGCCCCAGAATAATTTGATATTATTTCAGTGCACAGTGTGATAATGCATATACTTTAGATGAGCACCATAAACTCATGCATACATCCACTGTACAGTGTATATGTAACTCATAGTACAGTGTGTAATCTATGTGAAATGTGTGTGATTGACTATACTGGATTATAATTATGTACTGTAAGTATAAACAATGCTACAGTAGGTGTATTACAACCATCATCACAGTCTGGTATGTTATTACAGCATGTTTCACTGTTTGTAATGTATATCTAGACTGGAATGCTTATAGAAGTTGAATTTATTGCTCCACCCAGGAGCTGGCATCTTTCTAATGGCACAGCTAATGCAGGAATGGCACCAATTGTGAACATCTGAATTAAATTGCAGAATAGTGCCCTGGCCAATAATTGTTTCCTTTAGTCATCCTGAAGTCTTATCTTGGCCACTGCCAATTTCCCTGGTGGAGGCCCTCCAAGACTTGGGAACAAAGTTGTTTAGGTACAGGCAGCTGCAGCCAGTCATAATATTGTAATTAGGTTGAGTGTAAGGATTAACTGGTCCCATTGCTGATAAAAGCAATGCTACTCTAGGCTTTGAGTCTATACAAAACATGGTTTTTGATCAGTTACTATCCAGTTGAAGTTCCAATAATGTTGGGGGAAGAAATAGCTACTGTAACAATTATTTTCCATTTCAGCTCTGTCACATAGTTGGTAAGATAACCGAGACAGACTATAATTATAGTGGGGACTAAAATAGTGGCAACTAGCATGGCTAGTGGTTAGTTAGCACAGTGTGCAACTCACACTCAGCATGCAGAGCATGCCCTATATGGTGTGTCTGGTGGCATACCCCATAGGAAAATGTTGCTAAGTTTAGCCTTCTGAGATTGAATTTGGTAATAATTTTGGCTAAGCCAGTTTTGCCAGGTGAAATTACTATTTTCTAGCAGTGGTAAAGGACTCAGTACAAATGCTGCAATATGGTTTGAGTTCAAAGTTCAATTTCAAGTGGTCTAGGAGTGCAACCTCCAGAAGCTGAGATGCTAATAGCCACAACCAGCGATGTTACTGAATCTATGCTGCAACTACTTTCAAAGAGTTTTCAATATTTTCATTAAGGAAAGGCAATTAATTATCGTAGGGAATACCTCATTCACTGTGGCTATTGTAAAGCACCTCCTTTGGAAAGTTTAAGGTAATGGTGTACTTAGGTCATTTACGGTATGATGATAAAGAATTATATACAACTAGAAGGGATGTATACAGTGGTCACATTTTGCTTGTACTAAAGCTATTTAAAATGCGATTGAATTTTGGAAAATCACTCTAATGGTCATGCCCAAAATAATTACAGAATTTTTGAAACTAGCATGGTGCTGTTTAATAGCAGAAAACACTTTTCAAAAGTTTTGTTGTTATTCCTACCCATAAATGGGTATATAGGTATAATACTGTTTTTCAGAACTAAATTTTTATTGTGTCGTGTGTGCCCATAAGGATGATTTTCCAAAACTCGGTCACAAATAGGAAGAAAAAAACACGTGGAGCTTGATCAAGTCAGGGCAAAGTCCCCAGATGCTGTTAATGTTATAGATGCTTGAAATGTTACTAGAATTAATGTTTTAGTTGAAGCATTTCAACCCAAGCATCAAATTTGTAGTTACAACTAAAATTACCCACTACAATTAAACCAAAATAAGTTTTTACCTTTCAAAAAGAATTGATGTCTTATGAATCAAAGCTCTAATTTTTAAATGATGTATGTCAGGATGTTTGGCATAATGGTGAGATAGGAGTGCACATACACAGGTGAACAAGTTTCAGTTATAGCTTAAAAGAGTTTCAATGATGGATGTTCTATTAGAGTAGTTGACTGTTCTTTTAGTCTAAGAGTATTTAGACTTTTAGCAGTTTTACCACTGAAACAATAATTTTGACTCCTCTCAATACTTCATAGAATCTTCCACTCTTGCTCTTTCCAGCTCACGTTTGCTTTAGATGCTGTACTGTAGCTTCTAGCTTACAAATTTCTAGCTATATAGCACGTAGTAAAATTTTTGAGAGGTGCTTCAGTATCCCATGCACCCTCTCCTAAATCTTCCCTTGCTGTGTCTTCCAGACCCCTTTATACATACCTATGTACTATATACTCTAGATCTGGTGCACCCTCTTGGATCCACCCCTGGTGAATTTAATTTTGAACCAGCTCAATAATTACCCATTACCCATGCTTTTTACATAAATCATATTAAAAGTACACTAAAAAGCATCTTAGAAAGTATCCTTTAACTCAAAATAACCCTGGCCTCTGTGGTGCTTTAATTTGAGGTCCACTAGTGAATATCCAGGAGAGAGAAAACAGTAAGTGTATTTCAACACAACTGAAGTTAATTTTACATTACAGGAGTTCAAGGAAAAACTGCTCCCATAAATAATCATATGCTGCATTCAAGAAAACATCACAACAAACAGCTAGTATGCATATATAAAGTCAGCACTTTTTTGAGAAGTAGAAGCCATTTCATCTGTCAGTTAAGTTATTCTTCATTGCATAGTTGTGCTGTTTCCTTTCTTTGATACATGTTACCTGGTATCATCGATGGTGCTCAGTTGCTCATGGGTCCATCATTGATTGTACTCCACTACTAACCAGTGGAAAGGGTGGAGTCTTGCTTACTTGACTAAGGTTGTTATAGTTGGGTTGGATTTACTTTTTGTCAGATTCAGTTTTATGCAACGTACACTGTATATAGTTGCAATACCAGTACATACTGTATTATGAAGTATTGATGTCTATGGAGGACATTTTAATGATGTAGTTGGGTTCCATGCATGTGGTATCACCATTGTCTTTAAAAGAAAAAGTACATATATACAATATACATACAGTATTTAGTTACCTGGGCAAATATATAACATTAAAATCTTATTGCAAAATAGAGAAATTTATTCTACATACCTCCACTGCTTCATTATTTAATGAATTACATAATACACTTAAAGATGTAAACATGCATGGTGCATGGGTTCACAACAAAAACAAAGTATCAAATTTCACTACAAATATTATATGCCACAATAAATATTATACTCATTATTATAAAGTAGTGATTGTTACTATAATTATACATTTGTTTATGAACTTTTGTGATCTTTAAGACTACAAAAAGTAGTCTGAAAAATAGTGAATTTTGTCCCCAGAAATTAGTAGTGAGTCCAGTGATTTGTTCTTATTGTGTTAGTTTTACAAGTAAATTCATGATGTATTTTGATACAAGCTGCTAGACTATATTTACATATGTACCACTTTCACACCTCAGATCAAAGGAAAGCCAGTGCATATATATCCATCACACTGACTAAAAATGTTAATGAGATATGTGCACTACTACTAGTGCATATATCTCGTTAAGGTAGTGCGTATATCTCGTTACACACTGCCTTAATGAGATATACGCACTACCACCAGTGCGTATATCTCGTTAACTTGATACATTGTACACCTAATAGGAGTGCACACTACTGTATATCCAGAAATCATCAGATTTCTTTGATGTTATACTGTTATCCTCTTGTCTTATATAGGGAATCAAGCAAGCTGTTTGAATTCTGCCAAACAATCTGTGATTGTGGGATTCAATTTTAATACATCAACAGTAGTTTGTTTTTTACTTTTGTAAATGTAGCAATTAAAGTAACATAATTAACACTTAAAATTGCTATATTAGCAATAATCAAACTACTGTTTGATGTATTAAAATTGAATCCCACAATCACAGTTTGTTTAGCAAAATTCAATCCCACAATCACACCTTACTTGGCTCCCTATATAAGAGAAGGGTATAACAACTAATGATTTTGCCAATTAGGTGAGTCTACATGCTAAAGTAGATCATATTAGTTATATCACAGGCACTCATGCTTTGCCTGTATATGCACACCCGCACTCGGTCCTGCGGCCCTCGTGCTTGTGCGTATATATCAGGCAAAGCACTCATACCTGTGGCATAACTATTACAAATACATCATCAACCAACACATAAATACAGGTATACCACACTGTGATGTGGGAATGTAAAATATATATGAAAAAAAAGTAATATAGCTACATAATGTGTTATGTATAATTATGCATAAAAGTGTGATGTTGTCCATGTACTTATACAGCATGTGTATATTATGCAACAATTTTATTTATCCAGTCCAATCAAAGGCTCCTGGAATTCTTTATAGTTGTACGTCACCTCTGCTACCTCACTGCTCAAACGATTCAATTCCATACCATCATTTTGTTTAACTATTATTATCTTGCAGGCCGTAGTGTAAAGCCTTTTAGTATAGTGGTGTACAATGTTTTTATTCCTGAACAATAAACAGTAGTATGTAATTGCCAAAATTAGGTACACCACACCAACTGTTAACAGTACTTGGGAAATTCTTAAGCCTATTGAATGTGGCTTGTACAAAGGTGCTACATGAATTATCATTAGGTTGAACAACAGCAAAGATTCTTGAACATTCTTTATCTTCTTTTTGAAAGGACACATATGTCCTTGTATGCATAATAACCCTACTAGTAGAATTCCAGTTGCAAAGAGGGTGCCATATTTATCTAATGTTGACAATCCAAGCACAATTACTCTTATAAAAAGCAGAAACCCTGTCCAGTAAGAAATTTTGTCTTTAAAAGGACCAATATAAATATCAAGTAATGGTTTGAATCTACTCACAAATTTAAAGCGTGACAATAGTCTTGGAAATAACAGTACCACATTGAATGGTAACAAAGTAAGGAAGAGAATAAAACTTACAAGAAGCATGATCAAGAATTTGATCCCAAATATATGAACAGTGGTGTCCACAGACCAAAATAGTTCAGTTTTATTACTGGGAAGGAGGATAACTTTATAGTACCTAAAAATCACAATGCACACTGTCCTCAATATCTTAGTATATGACAACAGAAATATTGTTGCAAGTACTGGTAGTGCCCTTCGCGCTGTCACCCTTTGAATTATGGTAGAATATCCAGTGTTGGGCAAGTTACTTTGTAAAAGTAACTAGTTACATATTACTTGCAACAGAACTATTTAGTTACAGTTACATATTACCCATAAAATAAAGTAACTGTAATAATACAGTGGCGGATCCAGGATGGGGCATTTGGGGCAAATGCCCCCCCCCCCTTCAAGAAATTGCATACAAGATCGATATACTCTAATAGAGCAGTCAATTACTCTAATAAAGCAGTCACAATGTTCATGAGGCAGTGTAGCTTACCTATGAAGCTACAAATAGGATTTTATTTTACATAACAGACGTGATATAGTAGGTAAGGATAACTAGCTATTATTGTTGTGACCTTTTTTTTTTTTTTTTTTTTTTGGTCTTCAACTGGTTTTCAGCAAGTTTTTTTGGTCTTCAACTGTTTTTCAGAAAGGTGCCCCCCCTCTTTCGAAACTCTGGATCCGCCCCTGTAATATTACATATTATATTACTTTGTGTCCACAGCCTTAAGCTGTCACGTGTGAAACTACCACCTTATCACGTGACATGATTGCGTTGTTGGACAATGTGCAAATCTTGGTTATAAGTAAGAAGCTAGTGAATAAGCTTCATTCAATAGGCCTCGTTACTCCATTGTGGTTAGGCGTTACTCAGAGGATTAGGCCACTCCAAATAAGACTGTAGTTTCCCGTCCTGAGGTTTTCGTTTTTCGGTGCGGGCGGGAGGCTTATTATCATTATTCATTATTAAAGATTCGACTGCTCTATTAGAGTATCTCGATCTTGAGAGGATTTCAAGGTCATGAAAATGGCTTTTTTGCAAGCTAGCAACCATTAGAACCGTTCATTTTAGGCTTCATCGTGCTTTTTAGCAACGCAAAATAAAAGGCTCCATGAGAAGTTTCCAGAAAGCAGCACAGGAAGTGGTTTTGGAAAAATAATGACAATAATGACCATTTAGTGCGGGTGCTCAGACGTGATGCGGGCGGAGGACGGGAAACTACACTCTCATTTGGAGTGGCCTTACTAACGAGATTAGTAAATATTACGTCATATTAGACTCGTTACAGTAATTATATTACTTAGGTAACGCGTTACGTTTGTAAGTAAAGTATCTTGCGTTATATTACCTGTTTTCATAGCGTATTTCGTTATATTACTTTGTTACCACAAAAGTAATAATATTACGTAACGCGTTACTTATGTAACGCGTTACTCCCAACACTGGTAGTATATCAATGCTCCCTGTTATAACTCGTGAACTGGAGGGTTCGATGTAAATCATCGACTTCATGTTGCTGTTGTTAATAAATGTGCAATCAAGAAAGCTGAAATATACTTGATTGTGCAGATACTGATAACCAGCAGCGAACTTATAACTAAACATGTCAACACATTTTCGGTTGTACAGTACAATATGAAACATTTTTAGTTTAGCATTTCCAACATTTCTGATTGCTGTACTGTTTGAGATGTTCACTATACTTGTTAAATTACTGTCACAAGTATTCATATAGTAGTATAAGGCACTGGAATTATTCAGGTCACTGAATATTGCATTTTTAATATGTATTACGGAAGCATTGTAAGATTTTTGTGAAAATATCAAGTTTATTGCATATTGGAAAGGATTTGGACAAGATCCATGCATTTTGTATGAAAAATTTCCAACTGTTAAGGTATTGTCTGATTCTTTGAAAATATACGACTTCTGACCAACCCATTCTTTGTAATGAACAACAATGCCATAAATTCGCTTTAGATATCTGGGGCATATTGTGCAATTAATTCTTATAGTTACCTGACTAATTATTGAATTTCCTATTATGTTCACAGCTGCTATTCCTGCATGCAATACCAGCATTGGTCCTTATTTCTGTCTTGTTTATTACCACTGACGTACACTGGTAGAGAATTATTGATGCATTGTTTGTGACATTATTTTGTAACGAATCTGTAAATCTAAAGCTTTGGTACATTTTGATCTTGGAGTTGTTTGGGTTATTCTTAAATTGAAAATTAACATTTTCAAGTCTAAAATTGGTTACATTGGACATCATCATCCATACAGATTCAGCACAAGTTATGTTGCAAGTGTTCTTACCAATCATTGTAAAATTTTGAACATCTCTTACAAACATTGCTGTATAAAGATAATGTTGACCTGGTTTGAGTAGCAGTTCAGTGTTAGAGGTGAAATTGTAGTTGTTGATATAATACTGCAGAGTGTGAGTGTTACTGCTGGTATCATTACCATCATTGTCAGGTACTATGTGATATACATTAGAATTTGCTATGCTGATGAAAAGGGCCACAAAAAACATTACGTTGTATTCCTTCATCATGTTGCAATGTGTTAGTACCCTACAATACATATTAAGCAAGTAAGAATGTTCCATAGCATGTTGTCAAATACCAAATAGAAAGCATCATACGTTGTACAACGAAAGTTGGTAACGTTGTACATGAAACGAATGCTGCGAATGTCAAATGAAAAATGAAAACGAATGCTATGAATGAATGAATGAATGAATGAATGAATGAATGAATGAATGTCAAATGAAAACGAATGCTGGTACGTTGTACATCATACGAAAGCATCATATGTTGTCAAATACCAAATAGAAAGCACATACGTATGTACATACATAATTTTAGACAATGAAAAATAAATGCAGATATGTCGATCACTGTATATAATAATAATGCAGTACAAAGCTATATTTACTGTACCTAATTTCTGTTGCTGTTTGCTATTCTAAGAAAGCTCTATATGTTTAAGTGTCACAGTATAGTGATGCTATGAAATTACGGTATATTTATTGTGACTAAACAACATCTATAGCATTCATCTGTGTCATGTTTTCAATATAATTCACTTATTGTTATCCTGCTGAGGATAACAACCAGTTGTTTATTATGTACTAGCATTGTTACCTGCCCTATGCAACAGGACTGTCTCCACATTAAACATTTCAATGCAAAGGGAATTAATCATTAAACATCACCACCCTTCATGTAGCATGCACGGTGATGTCACTTTTAAAGAACATATTAAGGTTGCCTTATGTAGGTAAGTTATACAACAGAGTTGCATGTTTCTAAGACAACTGTAGTATTGTGTATATAATGTTTACCACACAGATGCATATGTGCATGGTGCTAGTAGTCGTAAAACATCAAAGTTGTTGTCTGTGGTTTAACTTTTCAGTGAATCTTCCCTGCATCAGTACTAGGCTTCAATGTGCTGTAAAGAACGAACAAAAGCATTGGTATATATGTACCTGCTTTACATGCAGTACATTCAACTTTAGATTCAAAATTTTTTTACAATGTGACATAATAATTAATGCGTTGATAACTTATTAGTGTCTGTGTAGGTGTGCATGGCAAAAGTGCTTAAAGTACATGATCCTTATGCCATCCTTTAAGTATGTATAGTTAGTAAAATAATGTGAGCATGTCAGGGTTAGTTATAAACTACATAATTATAAGCTAAGGCAATTGATAATGGTCAGGTGGTACAGTACTTTATCGCATGTAAACTTCAGTTTCTAACATGATCTTTACCTTCCTGATAGCGAAAAGAAACCTTGTAGTAATAGACTGTATATCATTTAACCAAATCATTCACAAAGTTACAACTTCAGCAAAAATATTCCATCAACAACAACAGCAATCCTCATACAAAAACTGGAACTCGCTTAAAGTGTATTACATCAAAAAGGTGCACATGACTATGTATCATTACAATCAATAACAGTGTGCATACTATTACAAGTCATTACACTAGTGCATAATGTAATTTGCAACAGTTATATGGCAAGCACAGGTTTGAAAGTTTCCCTATAGAATGAGAACAAAGCCTCATTATTTGCACTGAAATTTTACAGTTTTGCATCAGTGCGCACCTACAGATATGCTTTTAGCCCTGGCTGGTAAATGATTTTGAATTGACTTTTCCAATCACTTGAATCGGCAAGTGTTCCTCTAAAATTCTGCAGCCAAGTCAGAGCACCATGGTCTATGCAGGCCATGAATGGCTTACTCAGTAAATACAGTAAATGAACGGAAGTCACAACAGCAAGGAGTTCCTTGCATGTGATTTAATTTCTCTCAGCAGTCAGTTGGCATATGCTATCACATGTTCACGTCTGTCAGAATGGCATTGACACTAATTCTAGTGTCAATGGTATCTGTCCAGGCCTGTTCCAGTCAGACATTTCCAATAATTTATTGGTGCTGATGTCAAATCATATTGAGGGTACTGACAGGACGTATGTTTGTATGCTGATTTGCTGTGTTGCGTGTGCAGTATATGTGCTGTTCTGTGCTTCGCTTTGCTTTGCTGTGCTGTACTGTGATGTTATGCACTGTGTGTGCGCGCATGCATATGTGATTGCATTAGTGTAGACCAATCAGTGGCGGATCTCAGAGGGGGTTTCAGGTGTAGACATCTATGTGGGCATTAGAGAAAATCACTCAACAAGTGTGCATATTCCAACTAGGGACATGGTCCCACAGGAAACTTAGCCTTCTGAGATTGAATTTGGTAACACCTTTGATTAAATAAACACTATATGAATTACTGCATGGTGTTATTTTATTATCCAACTCTGGCAGAGGCAATTCTAAAAGCTGACATTCAGAGGGCAAAGCAACTGAACTAACTGAATGCCAGGAAAATTTTGATATTTTAGCCTTACTTGGTGCTAAACTTGTTGAATAAACATTGATGGTGAACATGTATGTTGAAAGAAAGCTTATTATTAAATACCAGTCACTGAAGTGGCAGTTTGAATCTGCATGAGATGTGCAATGTGTGAGTCACAACATAATCTAGTAGAATGATTTCATGCATCCAGAATGCTCTGAAATGACTGCAGAGGCTATCCTAGGCCTATACCAATAAAAATAAGTGTTGGAGAATGTTTCTGAATAGTTAGCTACCAGGGACAGATCCAGATCTTCAAAAACAGGAATTTAGCTTCAGTCTATCTAGCTCAGTAGTAGCTAGATACAAAATAAGCACTCTCCAGCAATGTTTCATTGTTAAGTACTACTAGAAAATGCATTTAGAATTAGCAACAATCAGTTTTAAACCATTAAAATGATAATTATTTTCAGAGGTGCTTATTAGAGGTGCTTTAGTCTTGCCATAGATTACATCTGAATTTGACAAAACAAGGCTTCCACATACATACAATTCTCTGACTTTGGCCAATTGTAACTTGGCTACTCAGTAAGCTAGCATTGAGCGACGTAAAATTTTCACACAATTCTTCCATAGTATTGTGAAATAGCTAACAGTTGAAAAGTTGAAGCTGATAGGTATGCATACTCCTACATTAAGTTATGGTGCTTCAAAGTCATAAAGTGGATGTGTGTGCAGTGGAAGCCTTGTTTTGTCAAATTCAGTCACATATACGCCCCCTAGGGGTGTATATAATCTATGGTCTTGAAGAGACTCCGTGAAACCTGAACAGTGTCTGTGTTGCTGAAGTATTAACAGGCTATGACTGGGCCTGCAAAATAGGGCATGTGGGCACATGATTTTTGTCTACTTTTTCAAACTTTCATCACTCATAACTTTTTGTACCATTATACTATGGCAATGCAATTTTAATCTCTTAGTAAGCATTTAATTGGCTTTGTGATGAAAGTTACAGAATGGAAATATTCTTTTCCAGTACTAGCTGAGATATGACCTGTAGCGTGATGGGGTGTGGTTTGTGCCCACATGCCCCAGTGTGGGCATGGCAAGGAGTGAAATACAAAAAATATATTGAATATACCAATTAATACAGTTAAATCAGTTCAGGTCTGGGGAGAACCATTCACTGCATTTCCGAGCCATAAATATCTTCTGAGAAACTGATATGCATTTCTTTGCTGCAGTGTCTAGCATTTGCTGCACAGTGGACCTTGGGAATGATAGATCAGAATGGATAAAACACAGCAAGTTCAGTATATTTTTAACAGAAAAATGCTTATAGTGCCCAAGCACACTTATTTCCAGCATTTCATAAAAGTGTGGGAAGTTTAAACAATCTAGCTCTGCCAAAAGTTGTTGGTATTCCAATTTACTCTGCTTACGGGTTCTAGCTGCCTCTAGATGGTGATCAGAATCCAAAGGGCATATCAACTCTAACAGTGCCACAGTGGAGGTATCAGTGTTGTGGATAAGAATGTCAGGTCAATATGCAGTCACCATGATAGCAGTTGGGATCGTTGCTGGAGGAGACTCACAGGATCTAAAGTTCTGCACATTTATATACAGAGCTCTGTTGAAATACTCTAATAGAACATACACCTGTTGACAAAATACCCCAATAGAACAGTCACTGCTACTGTTCTGATAATCGAGTGTCCGGATAATCGAAGTTCGGATAATCGAGGTCCTACTGTATTTGTTGTTTGGCTCTTCTCATAGCCCACGCCCCATAAATGTCCATTTCGTAAGTGTCTTGCGTGTAAGTGTCGGTTCAATATAGCCACGGCGTTATTGCACCGACCGCTTTTGGTTCAGTATCTAAGTATGGTGCATTCAGCAAAAACCAGAAACATACAGGTGTTAGCAAAGTTCTTGCAAATCCCATAATTCAAACACTTGCACATGTGCGTTATTGTTCTTGCCTTTTAATATCCTGAAACGAATGTCATCTGCTACAACTGCACCTAATGATAATGTTTGAATGTGATACGGTAGCTACTGTAGTTCGTGTAAACATGACCATTGCTCACTTTTGCACCTTAGAATTTGAACTGCGTTTTATGCGCATGCGCAAAGTTTGAATTACCTGACCTCATTTTTTGGTAAGCTTTTTCATCGTATACTGTCTATTCGTTTAGAGAAGTTGGCTTTGAACAACAAATTAACAAATTGTCAAATTCTTCATTTCAGAAGGGTTTTTTTGGAGTGAATGGCACAATGGAACATATTTTCAGCATCGATTCACTATTAGACAATGCCAGAACTACTAAGAACCCCATTGTCATGTCATTTCTTGACCTGGAAATGCTTTTGGGTCAGTATGTCATCAATACCGTACCTCTTTGATATTTTGCAATACATAAAGTTACCTTCTCTTGTTGTTTCTTATATACATTACCAGTAAGCTGTTGTTATTCAAAACTGACAGCGTATGTCTCTACCAAGACATGGAAAACAACCGTATTTTCTATTTACTGTGTAGTTTTCCAAGGTGATACTCTATCAATATAATCACCACTTTTATTCAACTTAGCCATTAATCCATTATTAGCTTATCTCTCCACCCCAGAGGATTGTGGTTACTCTGCTCAACTACAGGCTGCTAACTCCATTGGGCTACCCCCTGCGGAGGTTCCAATAATTATATGTGTTATGGTCAGACTCCTCTGATGATTCACCATCCAGATGGTATAGAGCAAAAGCGACCTCCTATCATTGTGATGGCTCCTGTGATCTTGCTTATGATAATGGTGATAGTGAACAGTGAAACAGTCCGTGGATCTTCACGCTGTGGAATGGTGCTACACAGGCAGGTATCGCAAAGTATACCGCCCTGATAAACCTTCCACCTAACCATCAACCTGCTGCTGCCCTTCCAAAGATTTGCTATCCATCATGAGTCACTGCATAAAGCAAAGGGATTTGCTGATGACTTAACTGTCATCTCCAATGATGTCAAGTCACATCAGCGGGTTTTATCATCATTAGTCTTTAAGGAAATTGACATATGTCTAGAGTTCCAACCTCCGAAATGTATCATTCTTAACTTTAATGGCCACCGCATGGTTTCCTCTGCAGTGTTTTCAATGGAAGATGGGAATACTGTTAATATATATACATACATATATATATATCTGTAATGTAAGTTTCTGGGCCGCACTATTGGTATATCCACAGCTATTATTTGAAAGACGGCTTCTGCCAACATGAAACAACTAATCATACAATTCTTACAGCTAATTGGTAAGTGTTATCCATGGGGAATACAAGATATGGATCTTAAAAAAATTTGTGACTTCTGTTCTGCATTTTCATTTGGCTGTTGAGAGGCTTACTGTGACATCTATTAATTCTGCACAGTCGTCAGTGTTGAAGTTTGTGAAGAATTGGTTGAACCTCCCTCATAATTGTACTCCTGGAACTGTTTTTCACCCAGATGTGTTGAATCTTCCCTTTTTACCCCATCTGAACTTTTGAAGGAGTCAGCTAGATTGTCATACATTTTAGCTGTGGAATGGTCAGTTGATCCACTGATTGGAGAGCCATGCCATTCTGTTGTAGCCAACAGTCTGGACATCTCTCCCACTGTCTTTCACTCTCTGCTGCTAAGGCTTCAGTTGCCAACATTTGCTCTGCAACCTTTAAGAACCATGCACGTGACCATTTACATTGTACTCACAATTAGCATTGGGATTCAAGGTTTGAACCATTAACTGTTCAAAATAAATTTTTATGTCATCCTGGAGCAAGCTTGTCCTTTATGGAAGAGATTGATGTTTGGCCGCCCTGAGAAAAACTGTTGTTCTTGCTACGTGCTGGTTGTGATACTCTTCCAACTCCTATGAACCTGTCCAGGTGGAATATAATTACTAATTCAAAGTGTGCTCTTTGTCAAACTCCTCAACCTACCATGAATCATATCCTGATGGGATGTTCTGTTGCTCTCGTTCATGGTAGATATACCTGGAGGCATGATTCAGTTTTGCAAGTTTTCGTCCACGTGCTTCAAAAGCACTTACCAGAATTTTCAAACTTTATGCTGACCTTTCAGATTATCTTGCCAGTGTCAGCCCTCCTAGTAATATCCCCACCAACCTTTCTACCTCCCTTAGCAGACCTGACTTGGTCTTGGTTTCTAAGGATTCCATCTATACCTGTTTGAGCTGACCATTCCCACTAATACCCAGCAACATTTTTTGGCTGCAAGAGCTCGGAAGGAAGATAGATATGGCTCTTTATTGTATGGTCTTCAGTGTACTGGATTAGCTGTTGATCTCATTTCTATTGAGATTGGATGTCTGGGTCACTTTATGCCAGAAATACTTGCTCAAGTGGTCATTACCAAGTTTGGATGGACATAAGGTTATGATAAAAAAAGTAAAAAGAATGTATTGCAGACATATGAGAATGCAAATTTAAAGCAACATAGTGCAGCAGTGAAAAGACTGCTGCTGTTAGGTAACGTCAAAAGCTATCAACCATCTATTACTACATGATTTAGCATCAGAAAATTAGGAAAATATTGGTGTTATCATCTGGCAATTTCAGCATTTTATAATATTGCATTTTTAGTACAATTGTACGAGAAAGTGCAATATTATAAAATACTGAAATTGCCAGGTAATAGCTAACACCAATATTTTCCTGATTTTCTGATGCTAAATCATGTAGTAATAGATGGTTGATAATTTTGATGTTGCCTAACAGCAGCAGTCTTTTCACTGCTGCACTATGTTGCCTTAAATTTGCATTCCCATATGTCAGTAATACATTCCTTTTTCCTTTTTTAAATCATAACTTTGTGTCCATCCAAAGTACAGACAGACAAAGTTGGTAATGCTACTGCTTGTTGTGTATCAAAGAAAACTAGTGTATGGTCACTGGTTGCTCGTATTACGATCTCCTGCTCCTACAGAACTTTCAATTCTATAGAGCTTCCCTGGAGTGGGATCTATTGGACCTCTTGACCTGAACTTTGCTACTGTGTAGTTAGTTTTGTACTGTAAGTTAAGCAATGTAAGTCTTGCCAGGGCTCTCAGTTGCACTGATCACTCTTTGGCTATCAGTGTATGGTAAACCTGAGTCTAGGCCCCTGTTTGTATACTATCAAGACACACGGTCGTGCGGCCCAGGAATCCGGCGCGCCACACCGTGAGTATATTAACAGGAAGAAACTGAGAAAACGCAATTTTCACACCTATGTAGCTCTGTGATCCCTTATCCGATTGGAACCACATTTGCTAGAGAAGTGCCGGCCAGTTAGGGGAGTCTACATACCAAATTTGAAGAAAATCGCTCAAGCCATTTCCGGGATACGAGCGAACAAAATGTCGTTTTAATTTCTTCGTTTTTCTCTTCTTCATTTTCTTCATTTCGCACACTTCGCAAAATCCGCCATAAAACACGAATGCGTACTCAGGTTGGGCTGAAATTTGGCACACTTAAAGGGCTCATTAAGGCGGATCTCAGTAACAACTCTTTGGTAGGAATCCGATGAACATACACGGAGTTATGACCAATTATGTGCGTAAAATAAGGTCGAAGGTTTGTCACGCCTACAGGGTAAACCCCTTGGAAGAATGAGTTGAAAATTGATATGTAGATGGAGTAACCATCGTAGGAGTGCCTTTTTGTGGTTTGAAAGGAATCGAGATAAAGACCATGGAGATATGACACAAAGCCCAACCTGTGTCAAAATTACGCGATCGATTTTTATGAATAAAACAACTATTAGTTTTCACGTATACCAGGCAAACCACTTAGAGCAATGAGCTGAAAATCGGTGTGTAGCTGGAATAATCATCATAGAAAGTCCTTGCAGTAGTACAGAAGAATCGGATTACAAACCACTGAGTTATGATTGGAAAAGGCAACTACGTGTAGCAAATGCGAGATCGAGATACTCTAATAGAACAGTCACCCTAATAGAGCATTCAGCTACGTTTATAACTTACAATACTCCATTATAGAATTATATTACATTGCAAGTTATTCTGTAGGGAATTCAGCTACAAACAGTTAATCTGATAGACAATTCAGCTACGAACAGTTAATCTGATAGACAATTCAGCTACAGGCAAGTCACCCTGTAGAGAGTTCACCTATAAACAAGTCACTCTGTAGAGAGATCAGCTAGAAGAAGTCACCTTGTAGAGAGTTCAGCTACAAAGAAACTACCCATGTAGAGAGTTCAGCTAGAAGAAGTCACCTTGTAGAGAGTTCAATTACAAAGAAACCACTGTGTAGAGAGTTCAGCTGCAAACAAATTACCCTGTACAGAGTTCAGTTACAAACAGATCACCCTGTAGAGAGTTCAACTACAAACAAATCACCCTGTAGAGAGTTCAGCTACGAAAAGATCGCCCTGTAGAGAGTTCAGCTAGAAGAAGTCACATTGTAGGGAGTTCAGCAGCAAATAAATCGAGTCACCCTGTAGAGAGTTCAGCTACGAACAAATCACCCTGTAGAGAGTTTATCTACAAACAATTAACCCTGTAGAAAGATCAGCTAGAAGAAGGTACCTTGTAGATAGTTCAGCTACAAAGAAACCATCATGTAGAGAGTTCAGCTGCAAACAAATTACTCTGTAGAGAATTCAGCTACAAACAAGTCACCCTGTATAGAAGAAATCACATTGTAGAGACAAAGAAACTATCATGTAGAGAGTTCAGCTGCAAACAAATCACCCTGTAGAGAATTCAGCTACAAGCACATTGCCCTGTAGAAAGATCAGCTAGAAGAAGTTACCTTGTAGAGAGTTCAGCTACAAACAAATTACCCTGTAGAGAGTTCAGCTAGAAACAAGTCATCCTGTAGAGAGATCAGCTAGAAGGATCACCTTGTAGAGAGTTCAGCTACAAACAAATCACCTGTAGAGGGTTCAGCTAGAAGAAGTCACCTTGTAGAGAGTTCAGCTACAAAGAAACCACCATGTAGAGAGTTCAGCTGCTAACAAATCAGCTGTAGAGAGTTCAACTAGAAACAAGTTACCCTGTAGAGAGATCAGCTAGAAACAAGTCACCCTGTAGAGAGTTCAGCTAGAAGAAGTCACATTGTAGAGAGTTCAGCTACAAAGAAACTACCATGTAGAGAGTTCAGCTGCAACAAATCACCCTGTAGAGAATTCAGCTACAAACAAATCACCCTGTAGAAAGATCAGCTAGAAGAAGTTACCTTGTAGAGAGTTCAGCTACAAACAAATCACCCTGTAGAGAGTTCAGCTACAAACAAGTCATCCTATAGAGAGATCAACTAGAAGGATTACCCTGTAGAGAGTTCAGCTACAAACAAGTCATTCTGTAGAGAGATCAGCTAGAAGGATCGCCCTTTAGTGAGTTCAGCTACAAAAACAAATCACCCTTTAGAGACAAAGTAACCCAGTAGAGAGATCAGTAAGAAACAGATCACCTTGTAGAGAGTTCAGCTACAAACAAAATCACCCTGTAGAGAGTTCAGTTACAAACAAATCAACCTGTAGAGAGTTCAACTACAAACAGATAACCCTGCAGCTAGAAACAAGTCACCCTGTAGAGGGAATCCTGTAGAGAGTTCAACTACAAGCAAATCACCCTGTAGAGTTCAGCTACATTTCAAGTCACCCAGTAGAGAGATCAGCTGCACACCAGTTATCTGTATAGGGAATAATTGGCATGTAATAAATGTATAGATTATATATATAATTTGTACATTTACTGATAAAATCTGAATTAGTTAAAGTATTTAAAATCTACTTCATCTTTTTCTTCTTCCTGTCAGTTAAAGAAAAAAAGATAGGTTTAAAAGGCCCTAAATGGCCGGCTTTGGGGTATACAAATACAAAAAGAAGTGAAATCTAATCCAAAACAGCCAAGCTGTAAAAAAAAGAGTGCGGCCTTCAGAAAGGCTATGGTGAAAAAAGATGTGAAATCCAAGGAGGCGGCCAAGAAATGGCTGTGATGGTAGGTTAATGGTAAAAATTTTAATAACGACAATTCAGGTGAATTTTGGTGCCGCTTGGTCTTGGCACAAAATTCACCTGAATTGTCGTTATTAAAATGTTTACTACCATCACAGCCATTTCTTGGCCGCCACCTTGGATTTCACATCTTTTTTCACCATAGCCTTTCTGAGGGCTGCACTCTTTTTTTTACAGCTTGGCTGTTTTGGATTAGATAATATTGTCTTAATAATCAATAAGACGTTTATCATCACTAGCTACGTACTCTATCACCTATTATCTGTTACTACTAAAATTAGCTAGCTACTAGCTAGACTATAATTATTTAGCTAGCTATACTGTATCTAATCAAAAACAGCCAAGCTGTAAAAAAAGGAGTGTGGCCCTTGAAAAAGCTATGGTGAAAAAAGATGTGAAATCCAAGGTGGCGGCCAAGAAATGGCTGTGATGGTAATAACGACAATTCAGGTGAATTTGGTGCTGCTTGGTCAATTGGCACAAAATTCACCTGAATTGTCGTTATTAAATTTTTACCATTAACCTACCATCACAGCCATTTCTTGGCCGCCACCTTGGATTTCACCTCTTTTTTCATATGAAGGGTGATCAGTGCCATAATTATGCCATATAATTATGTTATTGAGGTAGACTATTATCTCTCTTATTATTAACTCTTGCTATTATGGTGTGGTGGGCTGCAGGGTAATGGTGATGTTGCTTATAATTACTGCCTTGTTATCATTAATTGTGTGATGTTTCCATTGCATGCATGTGATATACATAGTATAGTTGTCATCATGATAAGTATGTATGCTTTGATATAGACTATATGATACCATTATCATGCAACATTGCCATTATGACATGCCATTACCATTATGACATAGACCATTGCCATTATGATAAAGACTTTACCATTATGACATAGACCTTTGCCATTGTGACATAGACTTTGCCATTTTGATGTAGACTTTTACCATTATGACATGGGCCTTTGCCATTGTGATATACATTATGACAACATAGACTTACCATTGTGATATAGACTTTTACCATTATGACATAGACTTTTGTCGTTATAGCATTGACCTTTGCCATTATGATATAGACCTTTACATTCTGACATAGACCTTTGCCAGCCTGATATAAACTTTTACCATCATGAATTATTCTACCATAATGACATAGGCCTTTGCCATTATGATATAGACTTGTAATAATGTGATTAGGTACAGTGGTAGATCTTGTGGGAGGTACTCCAGCAACCAATTATTTACATACTTGATAATACTATCTAATAGAGCAGTCAGGTGTATATTCTTCCATTATTTTAACCAATTAAATTATCTATGCCATAGCAAGAGCAGATCAGATCTAGGATTTTATAAATGGGTGCTCACAATGGCAATTAAAATAGAGAGGAGGGAGTGATAGCAGGTTAATGCACCTGGGTAGCACAGTAAGCATGCAAAGCAAAAACTCCTGATGCTTGTAACCATGACAACCATAAGCTCTATGTATACATTCTTTTCAATTAGGTATGTGTGCCTACATTATACTCAATGGTCTTGGCCCTAGCTTCCTTGCTCCTCCTCAAGCTGCTTGCTTTTACTATCATCAGAAAGTTGTTAATACAATATTATGTACTTTACGCTTGTACTGTTCTGGACACCATAGATAATAGGCATCTATTTTGTATGTATGTTATACCCAGCCATACTTCCTTCCCATCATATGGGACACTAAAGGCAAACTCCCCAGTACTAGAGTAAAGATAAAGAAGTTTATCTAATCTCCACTATGTTTCTGCCTCTTAAGAAGTATTTCTATAACTATTTTGAACTGTACATGTCATTGTTCCAGGGGTGCTGTAGTCTTGCCTAAGGCCACAAGGATCTGATGACATGTAAAATACAAGATCTTAGTGACTACTATGACGAGACATTTATTGGTTACCAATTAGACTCATGAACACCTCTCATGTCAATTAATCCTATAAACTAGATTCACTTTATTCCTTATGCTATCACTCTGTTCCTTATTGCCATCTCTTTTACTAGTGACAGTCTACCAAAACATCTTATTGTGTCCTAAGTAGTGCTCCATATCAATTAAGATTGCTTCACAAAATATTTGTAAGACTTTGCTTTACAAACAAACATTTCTAGACCAAATTAAGTAGGTGGTCCTATATATTTAATAAATGGTGAAAAGAGCAGTACTCAACTATACTGATGTGAATGGGTGACCCAAAGTCATGGCAGTGCAGTAGAGCTTTTATTGATGTCCGTCCAACTATATACCAACCACCTTAGAGTAAGTCACCAACCTACATGATGCAGCTACTGTACAACGCCTTTGTTGAAGGAAAATCTGATGAGTCCACACTACATCAGGCTTCAGCAATCATGTTTTCATAGATCTGACATTCATTTATAAAAGTGCATGATCTAGCAGATATATGCAAGACATAACCCTACTACTTGACTGACAATGTCTAGCCATATGCATTATAACAAATTTGTGCATGGCACCATAGCACCATCCATGCAATTATTGCATATATATGACAACTGAAAGGTATGTATGTGAATCATTTCCATTTTGGAAATTCAGATTCATTAATATTGCTATAGGTGTTTTCCCTTAGCACTAAAGTAATAGTGCATGCATACCTTACAAGGATGTTTTTGTTGTTTAGCTATAGCATGTTAATGATGGAGCCAAATATAATTTTCCTTATGTAGTAGTTAAAAAAGAACTCTTGGCTTCATAGCTGCAAGCTAATTTAAGTCATACAAAATTTCTGCGTGTGGTATAGTGTGTATATGTAATCCTTTCTCCTGACAGTAACCTGACTGGAAGATCCAAGAGCAGTAATGGTGGTAATGCCACTAGCAGTAGCGACAGCATCGGCAGTCCAACTTTCTAAGTAAGATGTGTACAAGTAGTGTGTGTATGTGTGTAGCTATAAGTATCGTATGTCATAGGCGGTGGAGACGGGGCGGCCAGGGGGGCCATGCCCCCCCCCCCCCCCCCACTTTTTTGGGACACTGTTTGCAAGAAAAGATCGAGATACTCTAATAGAACAGTCAGGATCTGGATACTCTAATAGAGCAGTCACAGTATTCAGAGTAGTGTAGCAAGTTACTTAGCTACGTATGTGTAGTTATAAATAAGGACATATAATTTGTGGAGAGCAGCTACTGTCAGCAGGCTATGACCTTTTTTTTTTTTTTTTGGTCTTCAACTTATAGCTAGCCTGGCCCCCTCACTCTTTGGCCTACTCCACCGCCCCTGTCGTATGTGCATACTTAAGTGTGTCCCAGTGCTGGTTCACTGGGTATAGGTGTGACCACTAGTGTGGCAGTCAAAGACTTTGCTTTGATATGTGTGCATGTGTGTGTGTGTGTGTGTGTGTGTGTGTGTGTGTGTGTGTGTGTGTGTGTGTGTGTGTGTGTGTGTGTGTGTGTGTGTGTGTGTGTGTGTGTGTGTGTGTGTGTGTGTGTGTGTGTGTGTGTGTGTGTGTGTGCGTGTGTGTGTGCGTGTGTGTGTGTGTGAGAGAGAGAGAGAGAGAGAAGCAGCATGGTCCGAATGGTAAAATTTGTAATCATAAGGTTTTAAGTTTGATGTTTGGTGATTGCTTGTTGTTTCCTTGAACAAGACACTTTATACTCACATATCACATTGCTCTTTCTACCCAGTTGGGAGTTGATGTTAACTAGGAAGGAACACAGGAAAACCTTACCGAATATTCAGAGAGATTCTATCCCGAAGATTTAACTGGATTCGGACGCACAATCGTCAACAATTCGGTGTATCATTGAATCGGTTTAACTCAGCACCGAAACATCGCGATTTTTGTGAACCATACCCATACAAATATTCAGTACCCCGAATACACCTGTACACGTCGACTTATGCAATAATCGATTGTGGTACGCATGTGGTGGTAATCATACTTTCGATTATGGTTTTTGTTTTTTACAAAATGGCCAGCATTGACGGTGGAACGTTACTTATGTTAGAGAATGACGACGAAGGTCGGTACTGTCCTCATTGCGATGAAACAGTATCAAAATCAACCTTTTACCGACACAAGACGAAATTTTTCAACCTCCTCACCAAAACCTGGCAGCTTCCAGCAGGCATTCCCATAGGTCTTACTGATCATGAAGAGACAGAAAGCTATGCACAGGATGTGCAGACTCATTTGAGAGCTCGTAAGTGATAGCATAAGGCCAGTTTAACTAGAGATCCGTCTCTAAATTCACCTAGAGATGTGAAGCTAAAGTACGAGATAATAAAGTGCCGCACATCACTGCACGGATTACTAAACACACTGCACGGATTACTAAACAATGATGTAAGTGTTTTGTTATTCAAATAAACAATATTTTATAGTGTTGTTTGTTTCCTCAGATGTATGGTAAAGGCTATCTCAAGACGGACAACTCGTTGGAGTTACATCATGAATGTAGACACTGCACGGATTACTAAACAATGATGTAAGTGTTTTGTTATTCGAATAAACAATATTTTATAGTGTGTTTGTTTCCTCAGATGTATGGTGAAGGCTAACTCAAGACGGACAACTCGTTGGAGTTACATCATGAGTGTGGACACTGCACAGATTACTAAACAATTATGTAAGTGTTTTGTTATTCGAATAAACAATATTTTATAGTGTGTTTGTTTCCTCAGATGTATGGTGAAGGCTAACTCAAGACGGACAACTCGTTGGAGTTACATCATGAGTGTGGACACTGCACAGATTACTAAACAATGATGTAAGTGTTTTGTTATTCAAATAAACAATATTTTATAGTGTTGATTATTTCCTCAGATGTATGGTGAAGGCTAACTCAAGACGGACAACTCGTTGGAGTTACATCATGAATGTGGACACTGCACGGATTACTAAACAATGATGTAAGTGTTTTATTATTCAAATAAACAATATTTTTATAGTGTTGATTATTTCCTCAGATGTATGGTGAAGGCTAACTCAAGACGGACAACTCGTTGGAGTTGCATCATGAGTGTGGACACTTCATAAACTAGTACTCAACAATGTGAGTGTTTTTGTACGCAGATAATTTGTTACTGGTATTTGTTTATTTCCTCAGAGATGTGTCACCATAAGCGCTGAGCGGATGGGAATAGCTATTCAAAAGCCAAGCTGCACTAGGAGGATGATCTGATAAACAAGATCAACTGAACCATAATTTTTATTATAATCAATATCGCATTTAAAATCATTTGTAAATGTTAAATAACGCGAAAGTTAAAATTGAGTACCTTGGATGCGGAGAAACACGATCCATTTGTAAGTATCGTTTATGCGTGCAATCGGAAGATGTCAGTCGCAATTTCAGGAAGAACTAGGAGATATTCGGATGATATCAGTCAAGGAATCAGGTGAGCCCGAAGATGTTGTGTTCCTAATCGAAGTTATTCAAGCGAACTCGTACCCCGTGTTCCAAGCGGATTCAGGATACGAGTTTGTTCGAATGCGCCTGACTGCGCGTCGATTTCTGAGGTTTTCAGTCGAGTATTCACCCCGTATTTGCGAGGTCGTTTTCCTGTGGAAAGCAGCCGTGCTGTCAAAGGCTAGCTATGGCTGGTAATAATTGGTGTCCGTGTCTCAATGCCCTCACACATAACAGGTGAAGTTGAAGTGGGACTTTGGAAGCTATTGCTGTGAAAAAGAAATTAAACTTCAGAAATTAGGTATAAAACTGACAATTATTTATGAGATTAAGTATGGAAGTGACTTTTAGCCAAATGGTGGATTGCGGAGAAAATAAAAATAAATCTATAATTCATGACATTAGTTAGTCAAATGGCTTGCAAGTGCTTTCAATTAAAGTCTGGTCACCCAAACTCATCCCCAGGGTTGGAGCATACACAAAAATATAAGTACAGTATAACTATTAGGGATCAAGGAGGTTTGCAAAAGACACTTGACCATGGCCAAAAACCAGCAATACATCCATCTCGACTATTAGTTAGGTATACATACCTGTATTAATAAACCTAAACATTCCTTCAACACAACCTAACACTTCCTATAAATTGCTACAATTTTTGGTACATTTTAAGAGAAATTTTCTACTGATTAACTATCAGATGCCTTCAGACAACTGAAATTACAGCTAAGGCTTTGGTCTTGACTTTTTTCTTTGTTGTGAGTATAGGCATCACTTCAGCTTGACATGTGCCTCAGTTGACATACTGCACTGCATACACAGTGCAAGCATGGTGGGCTTACCTTTGTCTTCCTTTGTGTCCCATTTAATTTTTGCTGACTACACAAGGTGTCAATTTGTGATAGCTTGTGATGGTTTTCTACATTTGTAATGGGAATCATCTGTATTTTTATAGTAGCTGCAGAGCTTCTTACACCGTTCTTCATTTGTAATGCAGTTTAACAGGCTGACACACAGCTGAAATTGAAGCATAATGACAACTTTACTCTTCAGTAGTAATTGATAGTTGGGGTGTGTGTTCAGTTGAAAGCATACAGTCTGCATATGGTGCTATTGTTTATTTTGATATGGTATAAGTAGATGTACCAGTTATAATCACATTATTCAAAAGTAAGCAAACAAGTATATTCAAGGAAAATGAGGTCAATCAGGGATCATAGAAATACAAAGAATTGAAACAAGGAGATCACCTAAGCACATGGAGATATACCTGTGGACATTTAATTCCAATTTCAGTTATGGATTACTTGTCCACTAGTATATCCGTACTTTTACTTTTAAGATCAAAACTAACGAACATTAAACTAATAGTGTGTTGTTATCTTTGCATAGGCTTACAAGGGGTATTCATCATCATAAGGCATGCAACTGGAATCAAGACATTTGATTGTTAATATTCTCTTTGATCACTTGATTTCAACTAAAAGTTATGCTTAATATTTTAAGCAGGATGTCTTATAATGATCTTGAAATTATAAAGTTACTTGATCACCTGTTTTTGGCAGTACTTGGCTGCTTTATGTAGCTTTAACTAGACCCTTGATTTCATGATCACATAATTGCATTTTTATCCTAGGTTAAAGGGTAGTCACTTCTATAGGTTTTTGAACTCTGATCCAAGAGACATGCAACATCGCTGTTAAGGAAGAGATTGTATAATTAATTCTTGTGGTTTAATAGTTGCATTGCAGTTGTTTATTGTATAAGCCACTGATGAGTACATAATGCATGGTGTATTACCTTTTGTCACTGGCCATCTTCGCACAAGTACATCTCAGATGGTTGCTTGTAAGTTGCTTCATATTTGTGACCATCTCAGCAAAGATGATCCACCTACGTAGTTCACACTTTTTTGGGTCTCAGCATTATATACAGCGTCCAAAATAGGTTATCAAAGTTTCAGCCAATTGCTTGGGCAGAGGGAAGGGACTGTAGCCCTTGTCAAACAGATTATGGAGGGCCCTCTTTAGCTGCCATCAAACATTGGCAATAGTTGTGCTAATTTATTACAGCTAATGGCTAAGTGTACAAATCCTTAGCTATGCCTACAATTCCACCAAATTCTACTTGCAATTATTGCTATTCAAAGAGGAATTCCAAGTTATCAGCTTGCACTGATTACGTCCCTGCCCTTTGTTCACACCACCTGTCTATAAATGTATAAAGATCAATATACCCCAATAGAGGAGTCACCCTAATACGACAGTCACACTTATGTTAGTGATCTCTGCTGATCAAATATTTCTTAGAGGGAGGGGTCCTTCTATGTACATCTCCATCTACTTGACACTAACAGGAGTCCATAATAAAGAAGGGTCCTCTCTATTACAGATTCTTGATACTGAAGATAAATATACCCTATCAATGTAGTTCCCTAAAACACCTAATACCACTAAAAAGGTGCCTTCTCCACAAGACCTATTGAGGTAGGTAGATTTGGAATTATAGTGCTAGACACAATAGACATAAAAAAGAAATAAATTTATTTGTATAGCAGCTGCCCTGAAAACTGAATTTGTAGCCATAACTTTCATTTGTATATATAGGCTTAATGCTCGCCATGAATTGACAAGTCAACCAAGTTGTATATATACAGTTTTAGACCTGCATTTACTTGTGTACACAAAGTGTTAAGGCATTTTAAATGAAGAAATGGTGATTTTGATTACACCTACTGCATTGTACGTACATGATCCTTTAAGTTGTTTATCTGCATATGCTTTAATTGCAAACTATAGACTGCAATTTGCTGAGATGGTCACATACGTATGTTGACAATTCTTATGTTTCTCAACAGTTTATAACCAACTGTCTAACTTTAAAGATGAAGAACCGATTGTGGACTAACAACTAACATTATTGATAGTCATAAGAGATACCTACATGTAATTTAACTACTTAAAATGTATACAGTGAATCAAGACACACGGTAGTGTGTCGTGCGGCCCAAGAAGCCGGCGCATAACACCCGTGAGTATATTGACAGGAAGAAAGAAAACGCAATTTTCGCACCTCCGTAGCTCTGTGCTGCCTTGATGAAACAAGACGATTTTTGCTGTGGACACTCCCTCCACCTTCAGCACTCCACATTCCAAATTTGAGCGAAATCGCTTCAAGCGTTCCCGAGATATGCGACTTCAAAAATTGGCTTAGTTTCTTCGTTTTTTTTCTTCTTATTTTTCTTCCTCTTTTCGCACATTTACAAAAACTGCTATAAAACGCGGACGCCATATCCGATTACCTTGAAATTTGGCACACTGAAGCGGGGTATAAAGGCGCATCTCTGTACCAACTTTGGCTAGGATACGATAAACAGGAAAAGAGTTATGATCGATTATTCACGAAAAATAACACTAATATGTTGTCACGCCTACAGGGTAAACCGCGTATGGGAAGAAGCTGACAATCGGTGGGTGAATAGGTTAACTATTGAACCTCAAACCTTTTGTGGTTTGAAAGAAATCGAGCTAAAAACCAGGAAGATACAACGAAACAACCAACAGTGTGTAACAATTACGCAATCGAGATTAGCTAATAAAAAAAACGATTACTTGCCACGCCTATCAGATAAACCGCTTGAGGTAATGCTTTGAAAATCGCTGTATAGATGGAGTAATCATCTTAGAAAGGCTCTTCAATGGTGCAGAAGAATCAGACTTAAAGCCACGGAGTTATAACACGAAATCCAACTTGGTGCAGCAAGTGCGAGATCGAGATACTCTAATAGAGCAGTCATCCTAATAGAGCAGTCATCCTGAAGAGAATTCAAGAGATCAGCTAGAAACAGGTAACCTGTATAGAGATCAGCTACAAACAATTCAACCTGTAGAGAGATCAGCTAGAAGAAGTTACCTTGTAGGGAGTTCATGCAACTATGGAAAGAGATAGTTCAGCTAGAAGAAATCACCTTGTAGAATTCAGCTACAAAGAAACTACCATGTAGAGAGTTCAGCTACAAACAAATCGCCCTGTAGAGAGATCAATAGAAGAAGTTACCTTGTAGATAGTTCAGCTACAAAGAAACCATCATGTAGAGAAATCAGCTGCAAAAAAAATCACCTGTAGAGAATTCAATTACAAACAAATCTCCCTGTAGAGAGATCAGCTAGAAGAAATTATCTTGTAGAGAGTTCATCTACAAACAAATCACCCTGTAGAAAGATCAGCTAGAAGGAGTCACCTTGTAGAGAGTTCAGTTACAAAGAAACCATCATGTAGAGAGTTCAGCTGCAAACGAATCTCCCTGTAGAGAGATCAGCTAGAAGAAGTTTCCTTGTAGAGAGTTCAGCTACAAACAAATCATCCTGTAGAAAGATTAGCTAGAAGAAGTTACCTTGTAGAGAGTTCAGCTACAAAGAAACCATCATGTAGAGAGTTCAGCTGCAAACAAATCACCTGTAGAAAGATCAGCTAGAAGAAGTCACCTTGTAGAGAGTTCAGTTACAAAGAAACCACCACGTAGAGAGTTCAGCTACAAACTAGTGACCTTGTAGAGACATCAGTTACCTTGTAGAGAGTTCAGCTACAAAGAAACCATCATGTAGAGAGTTCAGCTGCAAACAAATCACCTGTAGAGAGTTCAGCTACAAACAAATCACCTTGTAGAAAGATCAGCTAGAAGAAGTCACCTTGTAGAGAGTTCAGCTACAAAGAACCATCATGTAGAGAGTTCAGCTGCAAAGAAATCACCTGTAGAGAGTTCAGCTACAAACAAATCTCCCTGTAGAGAGATCAGCTAGAAAAAGTTTCCTTGTAGAGAGTTCAGCTACAAACAAATCATCCTGTAGAAAGATCAGCTAGAAGAAGTTACCTTGTGGAGAGTTCAGCTACAAAGAAACGTTCAGCTGCAAACAAATCACCTGTAGAGAGTTAAGCTACAAACAAATCTCCCTGTAGAGAGATCAGCTAGAAGAAGTTTCCTTGTAGAGAGTTCAGCTACAAACAAATCACCCTCTAGAAAGATCAGCTAGAAGAAGTCACCTTGTAGAGAGTTCAGTTACAAAGAAACCACCACGTAGAGAGTTCAGCTACAAACTAGTGACCTTGTAGAGACATCAGTTACCTTGTAGAGAGTTAAGCTACAAAGAAACCATCATGTAGAGAGTTCAGCTGCAAACAAATCACTTGTAGAGAGTTCAGCTACAAACAAATCACCCTGTAGAAAGATCAGCTAGAAGAAGTCACCTTGTAGAGAGTTCAGCTACAAAGAAACCATCATGTAGAGAGTTCAGCTGTACACAAATCACCTTTAGAGAGTTCAGCTGCAAACAAATCACCCTGTAGAAAGATCAGCTAGAAGAAGTCACCTTGTAGAGAGTTCAGCTACAAAGAACCATCATGTAGAGAGTTCAGCTGCAAAGAAATCACCTGTAGAGAGTTCAGCTACAAACAAATCATCCTGTAGAAAGATCAGCTAGAAGAAGTTACCTTGTGGAGAATTCAGCTACAAAGAAACATTCAGCTGCAAACAAATCACCTGTAGAGAGTTAAGCTACAAACAAATCTCCCTGTAGGGAGATCAGCTAGAAGAAGTTTCCTTGTAGAGAGTTCAGCTACAAACAAATCACCCTCTAGGAAGATCAGCTAGAAGAAGTCATCTTGTAGAGAGTTCAGTTACAAAGAAACAATCATGTAGAGAGTTCAGCTACAAACAAATCTCCCTGTAGAAAGATCAGCTAGAAGAAGTCACCTTGTAGAGAGTTCAGCTACAAAGAAACCATCATGTAGAGAGTTCAGCTGCAAACAAATCACCTGTAGAGAGTTCAGCTACAAACAAATCACCCTGTAGAAAGATCAGCTAGAAGAAGTCACCTTGTAGAGAGTTCAGCTACAAAGAACCATCATGTAGAGAGATCATGATCAGCTGCAAAGAAATCACCTGTAGAGAGTTCAGCTACAAACAAATCTCCCTGTAGAGAGATCAGCTAGAAGAAGTTTCCTTGTAGAGAGTTCAGCTACAAACAAATCACCCTGTAGAAAGATCAGCTAGAAGAAGTTACCTTGTAGAGAGTTCAGCTACAAAGAAAACATCATGTAGAGAGTTCAGCTGCAAACAAATCACCTGTAGAGAGTTTAGCTACAAACAAATCTCCCTGTAGAGAGATCAGCTAGAAGAAATTACCTTGTAGAGAGTTCAGTTGCAAAGAAGCCATCATGTAGAGAGTTCAGCTGCAAACAAATCACCTGTAGAGAGTTCAGCTACAAACAAATCTCCCTGTAGAGAGATCAGCTAGAATAAGTTTCCTTGTAGATAGTTCAGCTACAAACAAATCACCCTGTAGATAGATCAGCTAGAAGAAGTTACCTTGTAGATTATTCAGCTACAAACATTCACCTTGTAGAGAGAGCAGCAAGAAGAAGTCACCTTGTAGAGTGTTCAGTTACAAAGAAACCGGCCACCATGGAGAGTTCTATGATAAATATATGTATTATATATATAATTTGTACATTTACTGATAAAATCAGAAATATTTAAAGTACATCTGCTTCACCTTTTCTTCTTCCTGTAGTAAAGAAAAAAAAGACAGGTTAAAAAGTCCCAAAGTTGGCCATAGGCCGGCTTTGGGGTATACAAATACAAAAAGAAATGAAATCTAATCCAAAACAGCCAAGCTGTAAAAAAAGTGTGCGGCCCTCAGAAAGGCTATGGTGAAAAAAGATGTGAAATCCAAGGTGGCGGCCAAGAAGTGGCTGTGATGGTAGGTTAATGGTAAAAATTTTAATAACTGCAATTTAGGTGAATTTTTTTGCCAAGACCAATTGGCACAAAAATTCACTTGAATTGTCGTTATTAAAATTTTTACTATTAACCTACCATCACAGCCATTTCTTGGACGCCACCTTGGATTTCACATCTTTTTTCACCATAGCCTTTTTGAGGGCCGCACACTTTTTTTACAGCTTGGCTGTTTTGGATTAGATATTATTTATGGTTAAAGTAATAGTATAGAATGAGTTACATGAATATGGCAAATCACACATTACAGTGCATGTAAATTCCTGAGTGATCATTCCACACTTATAGGGTAGTGCTCTGGGGTAGTGCTAAATTGTGTTGTTATCAGCACATCCTTTAATTATATGTGACCATTGTGGCCTGTAAGAATGGCAAAAACTACACCCCTATCACATAACAGGTCTTATCAATAGAACTGATATCTTGATTGTGAATCAAGCCAATTAAATGTAGAAAATGGCCTGAAAAAGGTTAACATACGTACCACTATGTGGCTGCTTGGAGCTCCAACTTAATCTCAATATAGTTATTCTCCTTCATTCTTTCACTGTGTAACGATAGTAATGATACATGGCACTAGAATGCTATAGTCAGGCATGAGATCAAGGAAAAAATGGCCTCAACAATGAGGTGGTTTTATTATTGTGTACACCTTAGCTATGTTAGGGTATTAGGGACTTCCGCGGTACACGACAATAAAGTCATGCATGTATAAGGATGTGCAAAATAAATGTATGTCTACAAGGGTAGCTAATTTTCTATTTAGTGCTATGAGTAAAGCGTTTTGGCTGCCATATCTAAGTCCTTTTCAAAAATGAGTACATAAATGCAATACTGCCTGTAACTATTGCATATAGTAGCATTTGTACACTCATAATCCAAACCTAAAAATCAATGTAATGTAAATACAGTTATAAAAGTACCTACATGAACTTTTAATGATAGAAGTTAAGATATGTTATAATATTATATAATGCAAGATCACAGTAAATCAAAGTTCAGAAGTATGAATATGATATATACTTAGGATAACAAATTCACAGTGATCCATAGTAAATTTCTTTATTTATAGTTATTTAGTGAACTCTTCCTGCTAGAATGCGACATCATCAATACAAGTAACATCGGGAGTTCATATATTCATAGGGGAGAGTGACTACAAGTTGGTATATACGGTCTGTATGAAAGCACTGCTGCAAGTTCTGATCATATCGAGAGTAAAAATTTTATTGTTTATACTCTTGATCATATGTACACCACTACCCTGCTTCCAAAGAACTGTTGATAAGGTCAGCCTTCCTTCTAAGAGAAGCCTGGGGTGTTATTTGCAATTGCAGTGGAGCCTTTACTCAGTAATATTACATACACTGAACCCTAAAATCAATAATAACTGAATAAGAGAAAATAATAAAAGCTATAGACACTCTCTTTATTGTTTGCTGTTGATATAAATCATCAAGAGTTAATAATAGTGAAGGGAGAAGGCCTAATACTGTGTAGGCCTTATAAAATGATCCTGAGAGAGTGACTCACTCCCATACTGAAGTTAGACAATGGTGGGAGAGTGTGTAACACTGCATGCATCCTGAGAAATTCAAAGGAATTCTTTCTGCTAATTTGTAGTATTCTCCTATAGGTGAAGATTGTTTTAAATTAATTACCTAACATTTGCATATACTTGTATAAAATGATCTTCAGAGGTGTAAAATTAATGTCCACAAGGAAATGTGATGATTGTACACTGAGAGAATAGTACTCTCCCTCTACTATTATTAGCTAACTCTTGATATCATGAATCATGTATATATTACTTCAAATTCACGCATGTGAAAATTAAAATAAAAAGTCAATCTCAATCTCCATGCACATTACACTGAAAATTTGAAACTAACTTATCACACTGTATGAATATAGCTAGCCACACCAATACACTGTAAATTTTACACCACAGCTAGCCGTGATTAGGCAGCCTTTTACAAAGTATTTCCCATGTATCAGGCAGGATCAGACAACATGAAAATGCTCAATATGCTTATGCTAATTCAGTCATATTGCTACTAAATTGTATCTTAAAAGTCTAATTTTGTACAAAAATGTTGTTGGGGTGAGGGTTCAAGCCCCCTTGAGATAGAGCATATATACATGCATGCTCAGGACCGTGTGCTTTGCACACTGCATATACTAGCAGATGTATCAACCAGTTACCACCTCTTCTGCCTAATTTAAATGCACTTGTTAGCACCCCTCTGTAAAATCCTAGATCTGCTATTAGATAATTAAAATATATTTGGTTAAAATAGTCTTAATTGTGATAGAAGAATATATGCCTGACTGCTCTATTAGATAGTATTATCAAGTATGTAAATAATTGGTTGCTGGGTACCCCCCCCAAGATCTACCACTGTAACTATTATCACATTATTACATCTATATCATAATGGCAAAGGTCTATGTCATAATGGTAAAAGTCTATATCACAATGGCAAAGGTCTATGTCATAATGGTAAAAGTCTATATCACAATGGCAAAGGTCTTTGCCATAATGGTAAAAGTCTATATCACAATGACAAAGGTCTATGTTATAATGGTAAAAGTCTATATCACAATGGCAAAGGTCTTTGCCATAATGGTAAAAGTCTATATCACAATGGCAAAGGTCTTTGCCATAATGGTAAAAGTCTATATCACAATGGCAAAGGTCTATGTCATAATGGTAAAAGTCTATATCACAATGGCAAAGGTCTTTGCCATAATGGTAAAAGTCTATATCACAATGGCAAAGGTCTATGTCATAATGGTAAAAGTCTATATCACAATGGCAAAGGTCTTTGCCATAATGGTAAAAGTCTATATCATAGTGGTATAGTAAAAGTATATGTCATAATTGCAGAGGTCTATGTCATAATGGTAAAAGTCTATATCACAATGGCAAAGGTCTATGTTATAATGGTAAAAGTCTATATCACAATGGCAAAGGTCTTTGCCATAATGGTAAAAGTCTATATCACAATGGCAAAGGTCTATGTTATAATGGTAAAAGTCTATATCACAATGGCAAAGGTCTTTGCCATAATGGTAAAAGTCTATATCACAATGGCAAAGGTCTTTGCCATAATGGTAAAAGTCTATATCATAATGGTATAGTAAAAGTGTATGTCATAATTGCAAAGGTCTATATCATAATGGTAAAAGTCTATGTCATAATGGCAAAAGTCTATGTCATAATTGCAAAGGTCTATATCATAATGGTAAAAGTCTATATCATAATGGTAAAAGTCTATATGTCATAATTGCAAAAGTCTATGTCATAATTTCAAAGGTCTATATTATAATGGTAAAAGTCTATATCATAATGGTAAAAGTCTATATCGTAATAGCAAAAGTCAATGTCATAATTGCAAAAGTCTATGTCATAATTGCAAAAGAGTATGTCATAATTGCAAAGGTCTATGTCAAAAGTCTATCTCATATTGGCAAAGGCCTATATCATAATGGTAAAAGTCTATATCATAATGGCAAAAGTCAATGTCATAATGGTAAACACTGCACGAAAAGTAAGATGTCCTGCTTGTGTCAGCATGTAGGAATTTTTTTTAATGATTTCCTTTAGAATTTCCTATTTGAGTTATCATGCAGGAAATATTTTTGAACATTTTCTGTACAATTTCCTGTTAGTGTCACATTGCAGTAAATTGTTTTAACATTTACAAGAAATGTAGATAAAATCAGTATTAAGATTTTCACCACATTCATGACTAGTGAAAATGCAGCTGTAAACTGATCAAATGGATACTGCAGGTTTCTTGTGTTTAGCTCAGTGTAATACTGAGCCAAAACTTGGTTCTCAACACTATATAGGGCTGGGCGGTATTGGAGTTTCGCTTCACGATATATCGTGCAGAAATATATCACGATATTACTATTTATCGCGGTTATTAAAGATGACTGCTATATTAGAGTAGCTGACTGCTTTATTAGGGTATCTCGATCCTAGCTGACTGTTCTATTAGAGTATCTCGATCTATGTAAAAAAAAAATTGACCAGCTAGTACTAGCTAGGTCCTTGTTTGCAGTAATATCACGTGATTATTTGAGGTGCATTATAACAACCTTAAGGACTTAATAAGCTGTCACAAACACTAAAAATCGTAATAATATCGATATCGTGATATTATCGTTTCACCGAAATCTACGCGATACAGATATCGTTTCATTGCAATACCGCGGTATTACTATAATACCGCGGTATTACTATAATACCGAGAAACCGCCCAGCCCTACTCAACACAACATAGGCTTTCAACATCATATAACAGAGTGTCTCTACAACAATGTGTAACACTGTAACCCATATTATGCTGCTGCAATAACTGTTTAGTGGTATATGAATTGTTATACTAAGGAAGCTCTATTGTACTTTTAAAATTAACTTTACGTGATGCCAGAATTGTATCTAAATCAACTACACCATATTTCTCAGTGACTTACCGTGCTACAGAAAAAAGAAGCTATGGCATACAGTGATGATACTCAACCCTTTAGGGCTTTCAACATGACAATGTAAACAGTCAACACACGGAGCTGGATAGTTATGTACTGTATGCCAAGGTAAATATTACATGAATTTATGGCCTTAATTGTGTGTTACACTTTGTGTCTTTGTTAGGGTCCGCAATCCGAAAAATCAACTTTTACAAATCGATCCCCCTACCATTGTGGGATGTTCATTGTGGTATCCCATTGCTAGATCCACCATGAAACCGGAGGCACGATTGTTGTCTTCACAGAAATATCGATTTTAGTATTTCGTGAGATGCAAAAATTATTTTTAAAATTTCGTGCTCCACACAAAGAACAGGATAGAACTTGCTGCTTAGCTAGATATTATCTAGAGTTAATGTAGTTAAAAAGTACGCACAGTAATAAGCAAATGATTGGCTGGGTTCCCGGCACAGGGTTGCTTTCTTTCAAAAAGCAGAAAGCCAAACAATAATTTTCGAATTCAAACTGCCCTACCAGCCAAGACAAGAAAAGCCAACTCTTCCTCATGGTGACGTGATAAGGTTGGATGCATAGTCTGTCTATGCTGTTAGTCTAGAAAGGATCTGAGACTTCTCACCATCTGGGTGAAGAACGTCAAAATTTTCGTGCGTCATTTCAAGGGATTCTCTCAATGGTACCAAAGTGCTTTCCAGTACTTCTGATGCCACACTGGTCACTTAATTTTGTTTAGAATGATGATAAATGATGGATCAAAACGTTTGGTGGTAGTAGCAGTTGGTGTTTCTGTGATTTCATATGATGCAGTATACCAGCAGCTCACCAGGAGCTCCACCCAGCTCGAACCAAAAATGAAAGGTTTTGTGCTTTTTTCGGTTTGTTTTTGGGTGTTTTGCAGCATAATGGTGATGTAGGGTGATCTAGTGGAGATTTGAAGCTGCTGTGGAGCGTGAGAGGTGAAGTCAAATTTGGACGATTTTGTTGCCTCCCTTGATGCATAGCTTAGAGCGAGGCGTGGAAGCCGTGGATGAAATAATAATTGACAACCGCTGTTACCAAACGTTCAGGGACATATTTTGCCATAGTTTTAGTTTATAATTGATGATTGTTGTGGCTGCTGAAGTGCTGGAAATGGCTAGAAATTCTTTAATGCTGCAGAAAATTTTGACGCTCGTCACCCAGATGGTGAGAAGTCTCAGATCCTTTCCAAACTAACAGCATAGACAGACTATGCACCCAACCGTATCGAAACACTATGAGGAAGAGTTGGCTTCTCTTGCCCTGGGTGGTAGGGCAGTTTGAATTCGAAACTTCGCATCTCTTTGTCTGTTTTTTCAAAGAAAGCAACCCTGTGCCGGGCACCCAGCAAATCATTTACTTATTTATGTGCGTACTTTTCAACTACAACAACTCTGGATACGATTTGGCTAAGTAGCAAGTTTCATCCGGTCCTTTGTGTGGAGCACGAAATTTAAAAAATAAATTTTGCATCTTGCGAGATACTGAAAACAATATTTCTGTGAAGACAACAATCGTGCCTCCGGTTTCATGGTGGATCAAGCATTGGGATACTACAATGAACATCCCACAATGGTAGGGGGATTGATTTGTAGAAGTTGATTTTTCGGATTGCGGACCCTATCTTTGTACAATATGGATGTTAGAATTTGTCATGAATAGTGACAGACAGCTGGGGAGTATGGCGTTGTGACAAAGTGTTTATTTTAGTAAATACCTAGCGATGGCTTTACTTACTGTTAGGGACCCGCCGATTATGCTGGCATAATTATGAGCATAATAGGTGCCTGAAAGCATTGAGCATAATGCTAGCATAATAGGTAGAATATTTTGTAAGGCAGTATGAATTCTTGCTTATAAAAATAGCTATCACAGAAAGATCGATATGCTCTAATAGAACAGTCAGTAACTCTAATATAGCTGACTGTTCTATTAGAGTATATCGATCTTTTCTGTAATATGCATTTTGACAAGTAAGTTTGTGCTTCAGCCACTTATTATTAAATTTTATCAATAAACTGGAAATTATTAGCAGAGCATGAGAACTGAGGCATAAATAACTGGGCATAATTTGAGCATATTAGGTAAGTATTGAGCATAAATTTAAGCATAATAGGTAAATTTTTGAGCAATGCAGCATAGCATAATAGGAAAATTATGAGCATAATCGGCGGGTCCCTACTTACTGTTTCAGCGGTTCACCGTCTTCATGCTATGTACTTTAATGTATACTACAATGGTGAATGATATACCTTGATTTGTGGAAAGGTACTGATTACTACGATAAAATAGCCTGCACTTGGTTGCCAGGAGATAAAAAAAGAAATAGTACATTTCATGAATATAATAAAGGAAATGTAAGTGGCTATGAATATTATACATGTACACCATAAAAATTTCCCCTAGTGTATATATAAGGATGGGAATATATGCCTTTACAGTTATGTGGGTGATTATGTGTAACATAGCTACAGTACAGTGACTAAGTTGATGCCATCCTAGCATTCCCGGTTATCGCTCAGGTGACATATTATTGTAATGTTGCTTTATATTAATTTAATAACTGAAGCAAGCTATCAACTTAGCTATGATGATATCACATCATTTTACATATAGCTAGTTTCTGTGTGCATTAGCTGCATCATACTGTCTACATTACCTGATACATGATGCACGCAAGTCTACATTGACAATATACAATATGGCTAATCTCAACTCTTTGGTAGGGATGCGGCGATTATGCCGGAATAATTTCGGGCATAATAGGTATGTGTGAGAATCAGGAATTATGCTAGCATTTTGAGGTGATTATAAAGCTTTAACAGAAGGAAAATCTGCAGATTGCACAATTCCGTTTAAAAAGATCGAGATACTCTAATAGAGCAGTCAGAAACTCTAATAGAACAGTCACTAAAGATTATTTACTCTAATAAAGCAGTCACATTGAAATGAAATACTCTAATACAGCAACCAGCTAAAGAATTCAAGACTATTTGAAGCTTAAACATCAATGAAAATGGTCTGATACAGCAATAAACTGGCATTATTAGCCAATTATAGTGGCATAATTTTGGGAATAATGGGCAATTCTCAAAAGCATAATAGGTGATTTTTTGAGCACTGCTCAAAAGCATAATGCTCAATTTTTGGAGCATAATAGCCTCATGCCTACTCTTTGGTCAGTCATGGATGATGTTAACACAGTATACTGTAATGTTGTGACCTCCCCTAGTCTCTGTTGAGGCACCACAGCCAACTGTGGTATAGTTTTTCCCACAATCCTATAGTGGATGGTTGTCAAACCAATAGGCGTTAGTCTTTGTGTCACTGCCACTGGGCACTTTCTGACAAGTGTATGTAATGTGTAACAATAAATTACTGATTTTTGATTGTATATGTGTACTATCAATAGTTCATAATAAAGAGGTCTTATAGTATGGACTCTTGGTACAAGAGGTTATTGGTAGAACTTAATTGCAGGAAAAAAACACTAATGACACTTAGATGGTTTATTAATTGCAATATTGGTTTACAGTTAAATGACTTCTATCCATGCAAGAATTATGATGTAAGAAAACAAAATGTTTGGATTACAGCACTCTCCTATGGTGGTCTATAGCTAGTATCACATTAAATTTTTTTAGTTCACAGATTTACTATACAGATTTGGAGACCTGTATGCCTTAATAACATTATGATACCAGCTAGATGTGATCATCATTCACATGTAACTAGTAGCTAGTAATGTGCAAGGACTTTCATGAGGAATAAAGTTCTCCTAAAATTAGCTATTTGCTAAGAAACTGCATGAGTGAGAAAGGTGGTGGCAGCTAATTGGTCATATTCATAGAGTTGATTGAAGAATTACACATAACTATATTCAAATGTTAAAGTTTTGGTAGACCTTTTGGTTAAATACATAAACTATAGCTACCTGCCCATTTCTTTGTTCTGTTGTAAATGAGTTTCTGGTCACCTCTTAGCAGCAATGTGTGAACAAAATTCTATCATGTCAGCAAGGTAAGAGTTTAATCTCAGAGGCTCGTAAGATGGAATGCAATCCATCTATGTACATGTGTCCTGCTTAACTATGTTACCTGATCCTGCATGGTGGTAGCTGCAGCTTTATGTGTTTAAAGTGTCAAGTGTTCAAATTTTTCACAGCAATATGTGAAACACATTGCTCTTCAAAGCAGGCAATGAAGTGTAGCTTAGTAATCTACTCTATGAATTTCCATACTGGGCATTTGCGCTTAACGTTATTTCATTAGTGGTTATATCCATTTAGTGGCTTGAAGTAACAGCTGTTAGTGTCTTTGTGTCGCTAATGCTTGGAAGGGACTTATATACTTTGCTATTCATTCATGTAAGCATGGCCTATAGACATTTTGAATCACAAAAAAACTTCTATAGCTGATAATGGTCTGTCACTATCAAATGCATGAATTTTAGTAGGCACAATCAAAGTTTGGTAATTGTAAGGTTTCAGCCAGGGTTGATGCTCAGTTGCTGTTGCTGCTTCCTTGAGCAAGAAAAGTTACTCACATTGCTCTGGTTTACCCAGTTGTTAAATAGGGACCTTTCTTAAATGGTGACTTTTTTGGTAGCCCTACTTTTAAATGCTTTTGGTTGAATACATATTAAACTATAACATTACTTTGTTCTGTTGTAAATGAATTTCTAGTCACCTGTTAGCAACTATTGTGTGCACTATAATGCATATCTACATGTCAGGAACATGCATTAAGCATGTAGCAAAGTAAGTTTCAATCACAGAGGCTCTTATTAAGATGGAATGCAATCCATCTATGCACATATGTCCTGCTAATGGTGGTAGCTAGCTTTTTAATATTAAAACTAACTTAAAAGTGCCAAGTGTTCACAATAATCTCCACAGTGATGTGTGAAGCATATTGAGCAAAAGCTCTTTGAAGCAGGCAGTGATGTGTAGTGCAAAAAATTCTATGAATTTGCATACTGGGAATCCACCACAGCACATTATTTCATTAGTGTTAATGGTTATATTCATTTTAATGGCTTGAAGGAACAGCTGTTAGTCTGTGTACCAATAGTTTGAAAGGACTTATACTTTGCTATTGCTTTTGACTCATGCATGCATGCAAGCACAGACATTATAAATCACAAAAAAATTCTGTAGCTGCTAACAGTCTGTCACTATCAAATCCATCACCTTTGGTAGGCACAATCAGTGCTTTGATACATGGAAAAATTTAATGTTGTGTAGTAGCTAGTGTGTGTGTGTGTGTGTGTGTGTGTGTGTGTGTGTGTGTGTGTGTGTGTGAGAGAGAGAGAGAGAGAGAGAGTAATGAGGCAGTTAAGATAAGTGGTCTGAGTTTGGTAATTGAAAGGTTTCAGCCATTTTTGATGCCCAGTAACAGGTGTTAAGTGGCAACCTAGTGACAACTGGGGAGGCAGACCATCCATAGCTCTGATATAACATATGTAGTGGGTGAAGGTACAGGTATACTTAATTGGGCTGCCATGTCCACATATTCACATGAGATACTGTATGGTACACCTTTCTGTGAGTTACGTATAATACTAGTCCTGCCCTCGAAGGATTATGCTTACGATGACTCTTAGCACCAGCCTACATGAGTAGCTAGCACACAGATGCAGTCAGGTAGGCAAGTGCAAGTGGTAGCTGAAGGTATTGTCTTTTGTGTGTGTGTTTGTATGTGTATGTGTGTGTGTGTTTGTGTGTTGAGCTTTGCTCTGTTAGTGTAGGCTAAGGCTGACTAAGAAGTTGACAGGAATGCATTCAAGTACATGAATATGTTTACTAATCAACGTGGACAATCTAATTAGCCACAGTGCATCCACCGCACTAGCTATATGGCTGCGCATGGATGAGGTCACTGCTCTATCATGCTCGTATACCAACAGCATTCATGCATGCACAGATTGCACACAATCACCTTCGCTGCATGCCTGTTTCTTACGATTGTTCTAGTCGCAGTTAATAACGAGGCTCTAGCAATGATGCAGCTTGTTGTCATCCAGAACTAGAACAGTGCTTGTGCTCCATGGTAGACTTACCTGCAGGTATAGCTATAAAGACTGTCACAGCTTTTATGATCGTTCATAGATATCGCCTCTTCCATCCTTTTCCGCCAGTTCTAGCGACGCCACAATTGTATAGTAGCTAGCTACAGTGCTACACGCATTTGGCACCTACAAAATCGCGTGTTGCTTGCTGGCAAAAGGAGTAGAGGATAACACCCCCTGGGTCGAGTGACAACTGGGTGCATTCCACAAGCACTCATCATCTCTAGTACAACTACCTCACAGTGAATTGGTTAAGTCTACTTTATAGATGACTGCAAGTGCAAGCTACCCTGACATAGGGAACTTTGCAGAAAGACATAATATAGGAAGAGCTGCATTTGTAGCAATCGTGAGGTAAGAAGATGTGGCTAATTCATTATTAATTTGTTATCAATCATTGCATGGCAGTGGGATCCACCATCAACATCACCTAGCTACGTAAAACTGTCAAAGGAAGTTACAAAGTAGTTACTGATGCTTTCAAAACTTGGACTGCTGATGATGTCTTGTGGTAGTACTGTAGATGAAATCACATAGTAAGTTCTGCTATAGTTCTTGGAAATGAGTATTTTGTGGTCTATTGAAGTTAGGCAGTGGAGAAACCTGTGATCATGGCTGGATCTTGTGAAAGCTATGAATGACACTGTACAAGGAATAGTATACATTATAATTCAAGGTTTGTCACAGAAAAAAATTGCCATAGCAATATTTTTATTGTAACAACATTTTTACAGATGCTACCTATAAGAACTATATATAATTAGTGATGAAACAGATTATGAGAAGAAAGCTGCACTTGACGGACAGAAGTAAAAGAGCAAATCTACATTAATTTTAGTGATGTAACATCCCTCAGAAAAAAAGAATCCTGAAGGTGTCAAGAACTTCAATTTGTGAACTGAAAATTATAGTTGCTGTACAAATGATGTGCTTTTTAACTTATTAATGAAATACGTATTGTGAGTAGTAAATACAACACAGGAGTGAGACATTGCTAGCTATATTACTAGCGCAGTATCAAGCAGATGCACAATATAGAAAATGTTGATTTCAACTACAGGATTTTTTACATCCTGTATGCATTTCACAGTGTTAAAATGTACATTTCTTCACTGCCTCATTTCCAGCACCATTCTAGATGCAGTAAATCTTTCTCTATCCTCTGTATGAAACTTTACTGAAATCTACTAATGTTCTAAGTATGAAATGTGGCTGAAATGACAAATTTCATGGCCATTTTATACTCATTACCTACAAGCGGACATGGAAGTTTTCGCCCAGTGAAAGTCTATGTCATAATGGTAAAAGTCTATGTCATAATGGTAATGCTGCATGATAACTATACTGTGTGTGTCACATGCAATAGAAACATCACACAAACAAGGCAGTAATTATAAGCAACATCACCATTCAATCTGTAGCCCACCACACCATAATAGTCTACCTATATAATGTAAATATATGGCATAATTATGGCACTAATCACTCTTCATATTTTCACCATAGCCTTTTCAAGGGCCGCACTCCTTTTTTTACAGCTTGGCTGTTTTTGATTACTTCTTTTTGTATTTGTATACCCCAAAGCTGGCCTATGACCAGCGTTGGGGCTTTTTAACCTATATTTTTTTCTTTACCACAGGAAAAAAAAAAGATGAAGCAGATTATATATATACTTTAACTCATTCTGATTTTATCAGTAAATGTACAAATTATAATATAATGCATATATTTATTACATGTCAATTAATCCCCACAGGATAATTTGCAGCTGATCTCTCTACTGGGTGACTTGAAATGTAGCTGAACTCTCTACAGGGTGATTTGCTTGTACGTAGATGAACTCTTTACAGGATTCTCTCTACAGGGTGACTTGACTCTAGCTGAACTCTCTGCAGGGTTATCTGTTTGTAGTTGAATTCTCTACAGGGTGATTTGTTTGCAGCTGAACTCTCTACAAGGTAACTTCTTCTAGCTGATCTGTCTACAGGGTGACTTGTTTCTAGCTGGTCTCTCTACAGGGTGATTTGTTTGTAGCTGAATTCTCTACAGGGTGATTTGTTTGCAGCTGAACTCTCTACATGGTGGTTGCTTTGTAGCTGAACTCTCTAAATGGTGACTTCTTCTAGCTGAACTCTCTACAGGGTGATCTTTTCATAGCTGAACTCTCTACAGGATGATTTGATTACAGCTGAATTCTCTACATGATGATTTGTTTGTAGCTGAACTCTCTACAGGGTGATTTGTTTGTAGCTGAACTCCCTACAAGGTAACTTCTTCTAGCTGATCATTCTACAGGGCGATTTGTTTGTAGCTGAGTTCTCTACAGGGTGTTTGTTTGTAGCTGAACTCTCTACATGGTAGTTTCTTTGTAGCTGAACTGTCTACAATGTGACTTCTTCTAGCTGAACTCTCTACAGGGTGACTTGTTTCTAGCTGAACTCTCTACAGGTGATTTGTTTGCAGCTGAACTCTCTACATGATGATTTCTTTGTAGCTGAACTCTCTACAGAGTGATTTGTTTGTAGCTGAACTCCCTACAAGGTAACTTCTTCTAGCTGATCTTTCTACAGGGCGATTTGTTTGTAACTGAGTTCTCTACAGGGTGTTTGTTTGCAGCTGAACTCTCTACATGGTAGTTTCTTTGTAGCTGAACTCTCTACAATGTAACTTCTTCTAGCTGAACTCTCTACAGGGTGACTTGTTTCTAGCTGAACTCTCTACAAGTGATTTGTTTGCAGCTGAACTCTCTACATGGTGGTTTCTTTGTAGATGAACTCTCTACAAGGTAACTTCTTCTAGCTGATCTTTCTACAGGGTGATTTGTTTGTAGTCGAATTCTCTACAGGGTGATTTATTTGCAGCTGAACTCTCTACAAGGTGACTTCTTCTACCTGAACTCTCTACAGAGTGATTGATTTTTTTGCAGCTGAACTCTCTACATGGTGGTTTCTTTGTAACTGAACTCTCTACAGGGTGATTTGTTTGTAGCTGAACTCACTACAGGGTGATCTGTTCGTAGCTGAACTCCCTACAAGGTAACTTATTCTAGCTGATCTTTCTACAGGGCGATTTGTTTGTAGCTGAGTTCTCAACAGGGTGATTTGTTTACAGCTGAACTCTCTACATGGTAGTTTCTTTGTAGCTGAACTCTCTACAATGTGACTTCTTCTAGCTGAACTCTCTACAGGGTGACTTGTTTCTAGCTGATCTCTCTACAGGGTGACTTGTTTCTAGCTGAACTCTCTACAAGTGATTTGTTTGCAGCTGAACTCTCTACATGGTGGTTTCTTTATAGCTGAACTCTCTAAAAGGTGACTCCTTCTAGCTGATCTCTCTACAGGGTGATTTGTTTGTAGCTGAACTCTCTACAGGTGATTTGTTTGTAGCTGAACTCTCTACAAGGTGATACTTCTAGCTGATCTCTCTACAGGATGACTTGTTTCTAACAGAACTCTCAACAGGGTGATCTGTTCATAGCTGAACTTTCTACTGGGTGATTTGTTTGCAGCTGAACTCTCTACATGGTGGTTTCTTTGTAGCTGAACTCTCTACAAGGTAACTTCTTCTAGCTGATCATTTTACAGGGCATGTTTGTTTGTAGCTGAGTTCTCTACACGGTGATTTGTTTGCAGCTGAACTCTATACATGGTAGTTTCTTTGCAGCTGAACTCTCTACAATGTGACTTCTTCTAACTGATCATGAACTCTCTACAGGGTGACTTGTTTCTAGCTGATCTCTCTACAGGGTGACTTGTTTCTAGCTGAACTCTCTACAGGTGATTTGTTTGCAGCTGAACTCTCTACATGGTGGTTTCTTTGTAAATGAACTTTCTACAGGGTGATTTGTTTGCAGCTGAACTCTCTACATGGTGGTTTCTTTGTAGCTGCAAGGTAACTTCTTCTAGCTGATCTTTTTACAGGGCATATTTGTTTGTAGCTGAGTTCTCTACACAGTGATTTGTTTGCAGCTGAACTCTCTACATGGTAGTTTCTTTGTAGCTGAACTCTCTACAATGTGACTTCTTCTAGCTGAACTCTCTACAGGGTGACTTGTTTCTAGCTAAACTCTCTACAGGTGATTTGTTTGCAGCTGAACTCTCTACATGGTGGTTTCTTTGTAGCTGAACTCTCTACAGGGTGATTTGTTTGTAGCTGAACTCTCTACAGGGTGATCTGTTCGTAGCTGAACTCTCTACAGGGTGATTTTTTTTGCAGCTGAACTCTCTACATGATGGTTTCTTGTAGCTGAACTCTCTACAAGGTGACTTCTTCTAGCTGATACAGGGTGACTTGTTTCTAGATGAACTCTCTACAGGGTGACTTGCATGTAGCTGAATTGTCTATCAGATTAACTGTTTGTAGCTGAATTCCGTACAGAATATCTTGCAATGTAATATAATTTTACAATGGAGTAAGTTATAAACATGGCTGAATGCTCTATTAGGGTGACTGTTCTATTAGAGTATCTCGATCTCGCATTTGCTACACGTAGTTGCCTTTCGAATCATAACTCAGTGGTTTGTAATCCGATTCTTCTGTGCTACTGCAAGGACTTTCTATGATGATTATTCCAGCTACAAACTGATTTTCAGCTCATTGCTCTAAGCGGTTTGCCTGGTAGACGTGAAAACTAATAGTTTTTTATTCATAAAAATCGATCGCGTAATTTTGACACAGGTTGGGTTTTGTGTCATATCTCCATGGTCTTTATCTCAATTCCTTTCAAACCACAAAAGGCACTCCTACGATGGTTACTCCATCTACATATCAATTTTAAACTCATTCCTCCAAGGGGTTTACCCTGTAGGCGTGACAGACCTTCGACCTTATTTTACGCACATAATTGGTCATAACTCCGTGAATGTTCATCGGATTCCTACCAAAGTTGGTACTGAGATCCGCCTTAATGAGCCCTTCAAGTGTGCCAAATTTCAGCCCTATCCGAGTACGCATTCGTGTTTTATGGCAGATTTTGCGAAGTGTGCGAAATGAAGATGAAGAAGAAGAAGAAAAAAACGAAGAAATTAAAACGAAATTTTGTTCGCTCGTATCTCGGAAATGACTGGATCGATTTTCTTCGAATTTGGTATGTAGACTCCCATAACTGGCCGGCACGTCTGTATCACATTTGGTTCCAATCGGATAAGGGATCACAGAGCTACATAGGTGTGAAAATTGCGTTTTCTTTCTTCCTGTTAATATACTCACGGTGTGGCGCGCCGGATTCTTGGGCCGCACGACTGTCTTGATCTAATTCTCAGCACGTACGTTTTTTGAGTGATCGCTGACCCTTGGATCAATTGTATCGGCGACCTTAGCGGTGCGAGACTGCGAGTACGTTGTAGCATTCAAGCGTTCGGACTTTCCCGGCATAGCCTATATACGTAGCTACCAGAGTTGAGTGCCGCGGGTCAGGTGCGAACGGAGTAGTGATTCAAACAGAAGGCGATGTTGTATTCAGGTAAAAGGCAGAAAAAAAAATTGGAGAGTCCAAAACCACTGAAAGACGCAGCTGAGAAGTTTGTTCTATCAAATCTTGGTCACACAGCTGATAACATCAGCAGTAGATTCAGCTGTGGTGGAAAACTGAAATTACCACCCAAAGGATCAGTGTCAATAGCGTACAAGACCACAGTACCTCATCATAAAGATGACGCTAAATGTCATACCTCAACTACGGATGCGCAAGTGATCTGGTGTGAATTTCCTGGTGCAGACCAAACAGCCATGAGTAAGCTACTTGATGCTTGTACTGTTGCTAGTTTTGGATACAAAGGGGAGAGTGTGGTTGACAAAAACTATCGCGATGCTTTCAAATTAGACCCAAAAGACTTTATGACAACGTTTCAACTTTGTGACACTCCAATTCTCGGAGAAATTGGACTAATCAATCCAAATTGTGCTAGTTTACAAGCAGAACTCTACAAGTTGAATATCTATGCACCTGGTGGCTTTTTTAAGTCTCATGTTGACACACCTAGGTCAGCACAAATGTTTGGTAGCCTTGTGGTATGTTTACCAACTCAGTTTAGTGGTGGAGAGCTAGTGGTACGTCACCAGAAGAAAGAAATAAAGTATGATTGGTCTTCTACTGCCTCTGATCCATTGGATAGTTTATGTTGGGCTGCTTTCTTCAGTGATATTGAACATGAGGTTCTTCCAGTTACTGAAGGATATCGAGTTACCCTGACATACAATCTCTACTATGGTACTAACCTCGACAGACCCAGAATTAACATAAAAAAGAACCCGTTTTACAAAACACTTCAAGCAGTCCTCAGTAATTCCTTTTTTCTGCCTGATGGAGGTGTACTGGGGTTTAACACTCATTATTCTTACACCTTTGATTTGCGGTGGGATGATTTGTTGATTAATACCAAATTCACTGCAGATAAAGCAGAGGTTATCACCAAGTTACAGCAGTGCCCTATTCAAAAATTCGTTAACAAATCTCGAGCTGCACAGAAATTAGAGTTAATGAAAGTTGGTATCATTGGTGCAGACATGGAAAAGGTGTTGCACATTGTCTCAGATTCATCCAGCCATCAAAACTTGAAAGGTGCTGATTATGTTATATTCAACAGTGCTAGGCTCCTAGGTCTCCCTGTTCACATCAAGCCATTACTGAAGTTTGTGCCGTATGGAAGTAGTTTGAAATTAGCACTAAGGAATTTTGATGACTTTCAGTGTATACCACACATTCCAGGGTTTGGCATAGAAATGTTAGATAATGTATCCAGGTTGTTTGGCGCAAATGTTTGTGAGTATGAAGAAAAGGATATTAGCTGGTGTCAACAGCCCCAATATAACCAACCAGCTGGAGTTGCTGGATCCTATGGAAATGAACCATCAATTGATATTTGGTACAAGGCTGCAGTTATATTGGTTGGAATTCCAAGTTGGAGTGAATCTCGCAAACAGTTATCAATGCAGGGTAAAATGGAACAGGAAACTGTAGAACCTGGACCATCTGTGAAGATATTTGATAATGTAGAAGCTTGTTTTCACGGATATTCGTATTATTCGTGTGAACCACAATATTATTATTATTAATATCCCTGCAAGACTAGGTTGCTAAAGTAGATTTAATTATTGTACTTGCTCATAATAAAAATATAGCTAACTTGTGCTAGAGTGTTTCATCAGCATACTGTATTGTAATGTGCATTAATTTGCAGCTATACCATAATATTATGGGTATATTGTAGGGGTAAATCTGCCTGGTTGCTTGCTTGAAGGGTAAATATGCTCTGTTTCTTAAACCCCTCCTTTATTGAGTGCAACAACCTGTCTAGTGCTCTATGAATACAGTAGCAAACACTATAGTGTATTTGATGAATTTTCCAAAATACTGTACATTAGCAGACTTGGCACTACCATCTTGTGTACATCAGATATAATACAGTATTTTCAGTTGATTCCCAGGAATACAAGGATTCCACTGTATACATAATGTACATTTATTGTAGCTCAATATGTGCAACTCAAATTTGCATGTATACAATATAAAGAATGCGAAATCTGTAATTGTACTTGGCTACTTGCACTGATGTTGGACACCCCACATTCTGTATAGCTATTTGTTTGCACTTTTTTTGCATGTATATCATATATATCACCTTGTCATTATCACTGGCATTGTACTGTCTGTGGATAAGTGTGAGCATACTATATGTGACAGGAAAACCAGTCTTAATGTCACACTAGAAATCCACTAGCGATTACGTACAAATAATTCACAGAATTATTTGTAATTCAAAGTATTAGTGACTAGTGATTCTAATCACTATAAAGCTGATTGGAAGTTTGGAATGCCTTATTTTAATCTGTAAAATGTGACATTAAGGCTGATTTTCCAAAATCCAGTCCCATATGTGACTGGATTTCGAACAACAATCCTTTTGGGCACATGTAATAGCTGTAAGAAAATAAATTTCAGCAATCCTTTTAAATTATATATTCCACATTTGCTATTAATTAAACTCTCGTGCTGTGAAGTTTCACACCCAAAGCGTCTTTCTGCTAGGAGATATGTATATCAGACCATGTGGTAATTTCACAATGCGTGGGATACCAATTAACTTACAAATTGGGTGACATGCTCATAGTTGAAACTAACTATTTAGACAATGATATAATTATGTTATTAACTATGAGAAATCTCCTTTATTTAATATATTCTAGATGGTGGGGATAGAATTGTTTATCAACAAAGTGATTTTACACCATTTCCACTTAATCACTCACAGAACTCAATATATTACTATAAAAGTTAGTTTGTAATATATTAGACAGTGAACTGGCCATATCTCTGGAATGCATGCTTCAAGATATCAAGCTACAATATTAACACAAGACCCAATACTTCATTTTAGCTAGAAAAGAGAAAGTATTTACCAAAGATGGTTTCCCAAATAATTGGGAATTTTTACTGTGTACGCCAGGCCTTACACCCATCCACCTTGATGAGATGTTTTGGTTGCACAAAGTATTTGTCTGGCTGCATTAATTACAGCAATTACTCTAATAACCACTGGTATGCCATTATTGATAATTATGTAAACCACACATCACCTGACACCAGAAATTCATATAATAATCAAGTTTGCTTTTGCTTGATTAGTGTAGTGTGGCTATTAAAGGAATTCATTTTGCAGCTTAGCTATTTGTCCATCAAGCACAAAGTACATCTTAGTAGAGGAATACTAGGAACTGACAATGAGACTGATGCTATAAGTTGAATTGATTTGAATAGGTGATTATCATTAATAATATGATTTACCTTGTATGTATAGCCTTCCACCACCAACTGACCACTAGCTATATAATGTCATTATTAAAAATTTTACTGATTCTCTTACAAAAACAGGAAGTGTCCTTTGACATTGATGTGTCATGGGTCCTCTACTGCCCCTTATGGTATGCTACTCAATGGATACTAACTAGTGGTGGATCCAGTGAAGGCCACAAAAGACATGCACATTCCCCCTCCCAAAAGTCTATACGCAAGATCGAATAGAGCATTCAGTCAAATACTCTAATAGAACAGTCACCACATGTAACATTATTGAGAACTCTCCACTGAGTATGGAAACTTGTATCTGCAGCGCCATTCCAAGGGAAGTCATAGCTATGTAGCCTGCAAGTAATTTTTTTTTTGCAAATAAAACTTTGTATGTCATTCTTATAAATATGACAATTTATTTTAGGCTCAAGCTGAACTCATGACTGTCACTGATCCCTACATGGTCTTGATCAATTAATAGACCACTTAGAAAGTGTGATTTATTACTATGATTTAGATATTGTGCATCAAACTACTCTACATTAAAAATTCCAGTATGGAAACATGTAAAATACCTAGGCCTACAGTATAGTGTCTGGGAGGCATAGCCCCCCCCAGACCCTCTTTATATAGCTACCTGTAACCCAGGTCATGATGCAAAATCTGTCCTTGCATACTGCAACTACAGTTCTGGACCTGATCTTGATCTATTCCCGAGTTACGATCTTTATATACCCACAATAGTACATTATACATAGGTTTATCTGACAATAATCTGATGAGTGTGATCATTAAAAGGGTTGGCATTAACATCATTGTATATACATAGCCATTTTCTTGTATTCACAATGTCAACATGGACTTAGTATGGTATTTGAATTATCAAGGTGCATGGAGTGTAAATATTCTCATCACATTCATAGCAGTATAGTGGCAGAAAGCCATAATGTTTAAGTACACTGATTGAATGCAGAGGAAATCCTGTATCCCAGGCTGCACGTCTTCTCAGGACTACAAGTTGTCTGTGAATCAAGTCACCACCTGGTCTGGGATTTCTTTCTGCATAGTTTTAGTTTCAAGTCTTTCTGACTCCCTGCTCTATAAGCCCCCTTGTAGGGTGATTCACCCTACAAGGGGGCTTGTAGGGCAGGGAGTCAGAAACTTGGGTGAATCACATCTCAACCTCACAGTTACTAATGGTACTATCAATGGAATAATAACATTGTTAGTATCAATGACTCTGTTTTCTTGGTAATTGATAATGTGTTCAAAACCCTGTACTCTTTCATCAACTTATATTTGGGTATTGAGACATGTTATTACAATACAATAATAAGGTTGTGACTATAGGGTTATTCTTTTCATTGCATCTGATGTTTATAGGCATCTTTCATTATCATGCCAAGATACTGCTCCTTAGTGCGACTAAATATTTCCTGCACTTGTCATCAACAGTTCATGTGGTCTACTGATGCCAGTGTTCCATTGTTTGGAGTAAATTTTACCATACTGTTCATCACATGTCTTGTGTTGTTCTTATATCATCATCTTGATGTTTACAAGATGGTTATGACAATTCAAAATGATATCGATCAATCACTTCCAACCACTGTTAATGTGCTATTTGGTGCAGTAATACCCTCAGTGATGTGCACTTGGCAGGTTTGAACAGTGCACACCCTAGGGTGCAATATGTTACGTGACCACAAACAGAAGTCTGCATGACTATAATTTATAGTTTCCTATTGTTACAGTAACTATACACACCATCCTTCTACCACATCTAGCTCTTATTGCCCTTCTACATTTACCCTATGTCTAACCACATAACATTTTACACAAAGGTATGAAGTGTACATACTGTAACAATCATGAACACTGCAACATTAGCATTGGAGGTAAACAAGATAGAGATACTCTAATAGAGCAGTCACCCAACTACTGTAATAGAACATTCAATGGAAACATAGAAGTTGGTTTTGCTGCAATCATCCAAATCTGTCTGCATTTAAAGATTTAAAAGGCCTTCATTAACTGATGCATTTTTTGTACAGTAATTAATTGCATATACAATCTCATATCATTCAAATCTTTCCAGTGGGGGTATGCTACCAGACCATCCTGATATTCTTTGCTAACTAGGGTACAGTTGATGTATATAAGAACAAATTTAAATGGTAGCCACCCCATATACTATGCTCTGGCCCTCCACTTTTGGAGTACCGTTCTCTGCCCTTGGTTTTACAGTACATGCCCCTAGGTCTCTTTGTAAGAACTATGTACTATTTGTACTTTCTACAAGGGTTTTGGTTATTTATATAGCTAACTTTATTGCTATGGCTAAAGAGGTGTGCAGAACCCATGGACTCTATTTCATTTCTACAAAACTAGTGGCAGGTAATAAGATTAGGTATAGCTCAGCCTCTGCTATATTATTGGTTGATGGAACGGGTTTGGGTATAGCAACCAAGCACATGATGCACCTTATTAAATTGTCGACTGTTTCACAATAATATAGGTCCATGTCAGCCTGAGAATAACCCTTGGTTTCCCAAATATTACAAATTCCTTTAACCAAACAATTACACTCCTTGCTTTATAGCCTTATAGCTCTGGTATACTTGTAGGTACCATCATACAATTTTTTGTCAGCACTTCTCTACATAATTATGCACTAGTGGTATGGATGTTCATTGAATCTATGATGTAATAAATGCTTAAATCAATGTAAACAGTTTTATTGTAATAGATACACTCTGTTTATTTACAAGTTTTAGAATTTGTTGGGTATCTACATCATTCAGGCACAAGCAGAAAAGTTTCAGGGCAAAAGATTACTGTTTGATGGTTTTACAATGAAAATTGTGCCATGACATAGATGCAGGGAAATATACGAATAAACATGGAAAGCTTGTTTAATAAGGAAACTTTTATTTCTAATGTGTGCTTAGAAGTTACTGATCCAATAAAACTATAATTTGTCATTGCGATTGTCTCCATTCATCTAAAAGATAAGTATTATCTCAAAGTCAAAAAATGTATGGCAAAATCTATTGGTGGGAAACCAAGGGATAAACTGAATAATATTGTAATTGAAAGGTTGTGAAATGCATGCAGGTAGCATATAAGCATTTTATGTGGAAATGTCACCAAATTGCAGTATTTTGGTATCTAATTTTCAAAATTTACCCTCGGAGGACATGCCCCTCCAGACTCCCTAGCTTATGTACATGCTGGGTGTGCACACCACCTCCACCCAAGGTAACTCAGAGTGCTTTGAGTTATTCCCCAACTCTTAATCCTAAATCCACCACTTGGTAGTACAACCATGTGCATCTCATGCCACTGTACACAATTCTATATAATATAGTGCTGGTATCAAATCTGTTGAATAAACAAATTTTTGTGGGACTATAATAATTATATTGGCAGTAATTGTATTGGTTGTAATGATATGATCTAGAGATTTGGGTGCATGTTTTCCAAGAAAATGTTTACAATTATGATTAATATTAAGGTATTTTTCTTGGTTAAATAATGGTCATTCTCAAACAAGGAACTTTTCTTCTGAGATTTAGGAATTTATATTGGCTTTGCATACTACACTGTATTTTGAAAGTAAACTAGCCTAGACATTTTAAAAATTGAGATTGAATATTGAGAACTGAGTGAGCTACACTATTTTGAAAACAAGGTAAATTTAGGCCCCTCAGATATTGAATAGCCATCAGTGCATCACTAGCTAAAGTAGATAGGAATTTTTTGTATGCTGTATGTAAATAGGAATTTTAAAAACATTAGACTAAGGCTGAAAGATGTTTTTAGGTTGTGTATGATCTATAGTATGAAGAAATATTTAAATTGATTGTCTGAGAATGAACTGAGAAGAGTTGTGCACCATTTTATAAGCAAACATAACCTAAGTACGTATACGGTGTAGTTGTCAGTCACAATTTTAGGGAAGGAGTCTGAGGATTTAGGGTAGTCTCCTCCCTAACAGCCCTAGGATAAACACTGACAAATGGGATAAAAGATAATAGATCTTTAATAAATTGCGGTTTATGAAACAGTGTGTAATCCGTCTCAGCTGGTCGCTAATTGGCCCAAAATTTCCTGGCTTCAATTGGCAGGTGTTTGCTATCTTTAGACAAATGCCCTGATTGAGAAAAATATATAATAGTATGTTCAAATTGTTACGTGGCTACAGTACCATGCATTGATGCACACTAGACGTAATTAGTAAACTGTATTAAGTTTTCTAAAGTAAACTCGTAAGTCAAAAAATGATATCTTAAATGGTACAAACAACCATAATCCGTCTTATGCATAAGATTTTGTGAATGCTATCCCACTAGTCACACATTTGGCTCACTTGCATGACTGTAGTTTAGATTTAGTTCGTCATACTGCCATCATCTTGCATGACTGTACCTGTAGTTTAGATTTATTGTTATTAGTGCTTTACAGTGACCAGCACTGAAGGTCTGACAACAACATGTGCTGCAGCCTTAGGATTACCTAACTTCAAGGACTTAGACTTAGTGACTTATAGCTGAAAAGGTGTAATAGAAAAGGGGCCAAAGTAAGGAAAAAATCCCTCCAACCCCAGGATTCGAACTGCTAGTCACCCAATGTCTAGTCGGGGCCACACTCAGTCTCCTCCAGGAGGGATGGAGTTTCTTCCTTAAACCTATATATATAAAGTATTTATTGTTATTAGTGCTGATGTCTTCTTGCATGGCTGTTGTTTAGATTTAGTTTGTCATACTGTCGTCATCTTGCATGACTGTTGTTTAGATTTAGTTTGTCATGCTGATGTCATCTTGCATGACTGTACTTTAGTTGAGTGTATATAGTTTAGATTTCATGTCATGTTTCAGTTGCTATTATACTTTTGATATATGTACACATGTAGTTACAATACATGTACATATTAAAATTGCTCCTAAAGGACTGATATTTAGTATAGCTAAAAAGCTGCAAGAAGGTATGTAATCTGTGTGTGAGATATATTTAGAGAATTCTTTATGTGTGTGATAGTGTGTTACTTTCAGCTGCATGTACTGTAGTTTTATTAACAAAACAAAATGATGCAAAACCTATATCTGTAACTGTAGAATGATTTTCCTACAAGCACTATTGCATATGCGTATACACCAGTTTGGTGTGGACATTGAGATGTGCTGCTTGTGGTTTACCCACATATTTCCCGGACAATATCATGGGAACATCATGTCTTTGATGCCCAAAAATACAACGTGCCTTGACTTGCTATATTGAGTGACACAGATAGCTTAAATTGTGAGATTTACTGTAGTTTATTGGTATAGGCTAGGCTCAGTGCAATTGCCAAGTTTCGACCAGTTGATTGATTCAAAACTATTTTCTACTGTAAGTTGAATAAGAATAATCATTTGAGTGATACATGGATGTGGATTCTATCCACCATGTGTCAGCCATTGGGAAGACAGAACAACACAACTAAGACTGCTATGTTAAATATATAACCCCGAGTACTGTGCTGTCACAATCGCAAAGTTAGTAGGCTTACGTACTGTGGTGCAAAATAGTAGAATTAAAAACCCAATCCCATTTTGTATTTTTCTGGCAATGGGCGTAGAAGTATAATGACGTATTGTAGGAATAACATTCTAGGAGCTATTAGCCCACACTATTTGCACCATCAGTCATCAGATACTAATGTATAAAACAAATGGGGTAAGTGCTCTGTAGTTCTTCACCTATCAGGTGAGTGTGCCCTGAGTGATAGATATTTACTTATAACAAGAGTGTGTTGGAATGTGCTGATATATCAGCATTTTTGATAAGTATTTCGACTCTGAGCCAAACTGGCCCAACCCAGACATCTACTGCTCCACCAGTAGTTACCACTGGGCCAATCAGCTTAAGTTGGTCACAAAGCTGAAAGTGCTGAGAAAAGTGAAGCAAAAGCCATGAGTTGTGTGGGTCATTAAATTTTACATTCACACTGGGCCAATGGAGTGTCATATTGCCTTATCAAATACCCTGTAACATATTCACATCCTTAGCCCTTGAGCCTATGGCCCTCATGCTTCGGAAGTATATTAATATCAGGCACAACTGTGGTATAGCTATTACATATACATACAGTATACGACATATAATTATGTATGTTTTTTTTTGTTTGCTAAAGAAAAGCAATGAAGATTCAACTTTTTACAGTGACTGCTTACTTCTGTGAAGTAGTAATAGCAGGTAATAAACATATCTGTTGAGTATTGTATTTTAGTAGACAACTTTAATATGGTATATATCACAAGTAAGTAATCAACACTTGTAGCAGTTATCATGTACAGAATGATATACCTACAGTATTCCAAACAAAATAATGATGATTGTAATTATATTTTAAATGTCAAACAGTAATCACAACTTTAGTGAATATGCAAAAATTACCATAACATTATACTCATGTCATAAATGTTGTTATTCAGCTGTGATCATCACTAATGGTCCACAAAAAACTTCGGTGTGTGTAACTCAGTTTGTTAACTTTTCATGTGGATTTACTGGAGCTGATCCTAACCTAGCAGTACCCAGCTGGCATATCATTAAGAGGAAAAGAAGTGGAGCAATACTTTATGATGAAACTATCAGTGGACTTGGACTAAATAGTAGTGAAGATGGACTGGAGTGGATAGCTGATCCACATAATGGAAACAATAGTGCATACCTTATACCTTTTTTGACTAGATGGAAAATGTTTATTTAAGGCGAAAGTATGCAATATACAGAAGGTGTGGTGGAAGGGTAGTGTGTATAGCTAGGAAACTGTTATATTAGTCACGCTGTGTTTCTGCATGTGTACTCATATACAGTATAAATTATCATGTGAAATTATAGTATGTGGTGTACCCTGGCAGCGTGCACCTCTTAAAACCATCAAGTGCACACTGCCTGGGGTGTTACCACACCAATCAGTAAGTTATTTTGTTATTTTGCACCAGTGACCAAAACAACTTCAACTATGAGTAGTCAATTGGTGGCACCAACCATGACAAGAAATGGACATGGTATATGTATATAGAGTGTGTATGTGACACTGGAATAGATCTATTCTCATTATCTCATAATAAAAATTATCATCATTAAAGATTCTGCATATTTGTGTGGGATTCACACTTTGACATGTACAGCATGTGCTTTCCTTTTTTTGTTTGTTTGTGCTGCTAGTATTACTGCTGCAGCTCAAATAAATTCATTCAAGCATATACATGTAATTATTATATGAAATTAATTTCAATGCACAAATGAAGTATGGTATGCAATTATGTACCATATACACAATCATGCATTAATACCCATACCAACCAATGTAACAGACAGTACCTAGTAACAGATACAGTAGTGTGTCTAGTGTAATGCTCACTGAATTATAACTCTCAACTTACAAAACTACAGATTTACAAAGCTTGTACATGTTACAGGTCAATACATGCTATTCTAAGCCATCTAAAGGCATGTAGTTTATCACATTATTTTTATTTTGTGTTTGTTCCCAAAATACATGTACCCAACAACACTGTATGTGCAAGTGTAGTATATTGAACAATAGAAATTACATTTTATACATAATATTATGTGCTGTTGTATAAATGAAGAGTTCCTATGTGTAACAGTATTAGCATTTCTTCCCAAGTGTTGGACTAGAGATGAACCTATTCTTTAATTTTCCACCTATTTAGCTAATATTCTGATTTTTGGTCAAAATTTATTAACTTGCTCATTGACTGTGTCTCAAGCTCAAAAGTCATGCATGCATGGTTATCCTGTCGCAATAATTATTTCACAAATGTAGAGACTGCTGTGTTAGAATGTCTCTACTATAGCAAGAGTGCATAAGTGCATACCTTTTGTGTGATTGTTCTATTAGTGTATATTTCAGGATATTTATGAAACAGGTATTTTTTTTGTTCTTTAGCGTCCACCTTTCAAATTGTACCTAATACCAGCATTAAAAGCTCATAATGTGGTATGATTATTGTTATTCTCATGGTGCATGTACATGAAACTAACTTAAGCTATATCATGATGGTACTGGACTATTGTATTCTTATAGAAATGTATATAACACACCCTAAGAAAATCAGCTCACGTAAAGCAAATATTTTATTTATCAGCACTGGAATCCAAAAATAAAATTGATGAAAATAACCACATTAAAAATTTCGATGTAATTTGTGTGTAGGGTAGAACTCAGTCAAGTCAGAAATGTACTGTACATTTCATATGGTTCAATAAAGTTTTCAGGAAGAAAACTTTAATGCTGCTGCATGCTGTTTTGGTTCTATCTATTGTGTTACATTTTGTCTCACCTACATAAATCTGTGTTAGATTACAATGTAGTGAAGGTGTATTTCTAGTAATCATACAGTGTACAGTACATACATGTAGTGCATTATATTTATTGTTTCTGTGTGCTAGGTGGTAGGCACTTACATGGTCACAAGAAAGTAGCAATTATCATTCCAACTATTGGTCTGTTGATAATGCTAATCATGGCCACCATCATTGTTTTGATCTTCATTAAATATCGATACAAACTTCGTTTTGGAAATTACAGTAAGGCTTAAAATTACACATTACTGTATACATAATTGATTTTAACCTTTGTTGTTTTCCTGTAGAGCCTCAACACTTTGTGAATCAGGATCATTGTAATCCAGATACTGTAACAGTAATATCTTCAGATTATGTTCCTATGAGTGCCAGTAAACAACAACAAAACACACACCCTGATCATGGTGGTGTACATGGGGACTAATCCAGTTTGTGTGATAGTTTAATAAGAACCACTATTGTGCAATTTTTTGAGTCATTTTTTGCATACATTAATATGACTAGATATAATTATTTAGTTTTGCAGATGAAAATTGTTTATTTTGTGAATTATAGGTAATAGTAGAGTGGCTCAGCAAAAAAATGTTCACTTTTTGATACAAATACCAAACTTGGTACAATATGTGACCGGATTTGCGAAAAGGTACCTTTTTCACACACAAAATTTGACCTATTTTTTGAACTTTAACGCTTTATAACTTTTTGCTCATGACAAATAGTTGCTTGAAATTTTCAATGAATATAGCTACAGTATCTGGCTACAGTGTGAGACTAAGAGCAAGTTAATCAGTATAAGGAGTCAAGTATTACATCATTTTGTTTGCTGGTATGTCAAATGTGTGAAAAAGGTACCTTTTCGCAAATCCAGTCACATATTTGCTTGATTCATACAACTTTGTATTGCCATTAAAAGTACCAATCATATCGTGCGCAATGAACCTGACAAATAAAGCCAATAGAAAATGTATTGGTAAGCCATAAAATAAAGTGTTGAATATTAATTTAAAATAGAAACATTGCATCTGCATAGACAAGCAAGGGATGGCCATATCCAAAAGCTGATCAAGGGAGGTGTCTGTCAGGTCATTAGCTCACAATGTTAAGAAGCATGAAGGGTCAAGGCATATAATAATAATGTACACATAATTATTGTTTTTGTTGGATTGTGCCTGTACTTTTACACTGAAATATTGGTTACATTAGAATTGATTAAAAACGGATTATTTTACCAATATTTTCTGATTGCACCTGTAAATTTGAAATATATCTATGTTATTTTAGCATAAAAATATTAATAATGATTTTTTGAATACACTTGTATGGTTTCCTGACCAAATAGAAATGGGCTTATGGCCTAGTTTTAAAGTTTCCAAATTTTCCCTAAGGCAATGATTTTGATTTGGCACCATATTTCAAATGGCTTACTATACACTGTACCTTACTCAACTTCCATAGAAAATTTGGTGCTTTTATCACAAAGTGAATGATTTCATCATAAATTGTTGCTTAGCTGCTCTACTACAGTATACTGTAAGTTCTCTGCATTGCAACTCTGAATACAACAAATAATAATATATGCCATGTCCTGTAGAATACCACACCTGTTTCACTGCCCATACACACGTCCCTATTACAGCCATGAATTAGTCCCCAATTTTGCTGATATCAGCGAAAGTTGTAATTACAATTTAGCTATTTTTGTTTAGTAATAGTTATTATAGTGTGGTTGCTATGGGTCAAGATACATGTTCCGATATAAACTTAGAAATGATCTAAATGGCAATGGTTGCTAAGGAAACCATGTTGTTAGTTGCCTATCAACCATCTAGAGAAATGTTTTGGATGATTTGATATTTGCACCTTAGCAACTACACCCTAACAACCATTGCTTGACAATCAAAGAAAGAGAATGGAATTAGTGATAGTAATCTTGTTTCATTGAAAATGGGATTTCAATGTAACATTTATGGTATTTATTCCATACTTCACTGCTACTGATGCTATTATTACTGTAGTACTATTGATATCATTTTATTATGTGTTATTGCCAATTTAAAATTTGTGTTATATAACTTTATTTAAAATTTAGAAACTAAAGCCACATAAGCTATCGAAATTCAAAACAATCATAAGCCACAGAAATCTCCAGGTATATATATATATCTAATCCAAAACAGCCAAGCTGTAAAAAAAGTGTGCGGCCCTCAAAAAGATGTGAAATCCAAGGTGGCGGCCAAGAAATGGCTGTGATGGTAGGTTAATGGTAAAAATTTTAATAACGACAATTCAGGTGAATTTTGTGCCTAGACAAGTGGCACAAAATTCACCTGAATTGTCGTTATTAAAATTTTTACCATTAACCTACCATCACAGCCATTTCTTGGCCGCCACCTTGGATTTCACATCTTTTTTCACCATAGCCTTTTTGAGGGCCGCACACTTTTTTTTACAGCTTGGCTGTTTTGGATTAGATTTCACTTCTTTTTGTATTTGTATACCCCAAAGCCGGCTTATGGCCAACTTTTGGAATTTTTAAACCTATCTTTTTTTTCTCTTTACCACAGGAAGCAGAAAAAGATACAGGGTGATTTGTTTGCAGCTGAACTCTTTAAATGGTGGTTTCTTTGTAGCTGAACTCTCTACAAGGTGACTTTGTCTAGCTGATCTCTCTACAGGGTGATTTGTTTGTAGCTGAGCTCTCTACAGGTCATTTGTTTGCAGCTGGACTAATTACATGGTGATTTCTTTGTAGCTGAATTCTCTACAAGGTGACCTCTTCTAGCTGATCTCTCTACAGGGTGATATGTTTCTAGCTGAATGCTCTACAGGTGATTTGTTTGCAGCTGAACTCTACATGGTGGTTTCTCTGTAGCTGAACTCTCCACAAGGTAACCTCTTCTAGTTGAACTCTCTACAGGGTGACTTGTTTGTAGCTGAACTATCTGCAGGGTGGTTTTTTGTAGCTGAACTCTCTACAAGGTGATCCTTCTAGCTGAACTCTCTAAAGGTGATCTTTTCGTAGCTGAACTCTGTACAGGGTGAATTGTTTGTAGCTGAACTCTCTACAGTGTGATCTGTTTGTAGCTGAACTCTCTATAGGATGGTTTCTTTGTAGCCGAACTCGCTGCAAGGTGATTTTTTCTTGTAGCTGAACTCTCTGCGGGTGATTTGTTTGTAGCTGAACTCTCTACAAGGTAACGTTTTCTAGCTGAGCTCTCTCTTGTTTTTAACTGATCTCTCTACAGAGTAAATTGTTAGTAAAGCTAAACTCTTTACATGGCGGATTTTGGTTGCTAAACTCTCTGCATGAAGACTTGTTTGTAGCAGAATTCTCTTCAGAGTGAATTGTTTGTAGCTGAACTCTCTACAGGGTGTATGACTTATTGATAGCTAAACTCTCTTCAATGTGACTTATATATACAGCGATATATTTGTAGCTGAACTCTCTACAGGGTGACTTGCTTGTAGCTGAACTGTCTACAATATTAACTGGTTGCTGCTGAACTCCCTACAGCATAACTTGCAATGTAATAGAAATCTATAATGGAGTAAGTCATAAACTAGCTGAATGCTCTATTAGGGTGACTGTTCTATTAGAGTATCTCGATCTAGCATTTGCAACACGGAGTTGGATTTGGAATCATAAGTCAGTGGTTTGTATACCGATTGTTCTGCACTACTGCAAGGACTTTCTACGATGAATATTCCAGCTACTTACCAATTTTCAGCTCACTGTTCTAAGCTGTTTGCCTGGTAGGCGTGAAAATTATTGGTATTTTTGTTCACGAATCTCGATCGCGCAATTGTTACACACCTTCGGTTTCGTGTCATATCTCCATGATCTTTATTTCGATTGCTTTCAAACCACCAAAAGGCACTCCTACAATGGTTGATCTATCTACAAAATGATTTTCAACTCATTCCATGAAGCGGTTTACCCTGTAGGTAGGGTCCGCAATGAAAAAAAAATCGATAATCACGAAATTGTCCCCCTACTATTTCAACCTGCAGGGCATATCAAAGTATTTTTCTACGTACCAGTAAAACTTATTTATCTTTCTCCATACGACGGGAATCGCGGTTGTTTTATGCTGGAAATCGTGAAAAATTGCGTGCTCTCCGGATGAAGCATGGGTACCTTCCCATACTTGGCATATATAGTCAGCCTATGAAATTTATAAACCAAGGGCCTGACGGTTTATAAGTTAAGGGCCTGAAGGTTTATAAATTTCAAGGTCTATACCTGATTATAACCCACAGCAGAAATAAATCGATTTGCTACTGTGGATTTGGTACGGAGCTACTCCTTGCCGAAAATCGGCCGAAAACCACGTATTTTTAGATTCGGAGCAATCCAGCAATCAACGAAAGGAAAGCCCACAAACCTTCACTATACAGTAATATAGTTTGGTTATCACTTCATGCACAGCGCAAGTTTCATATGGATCTGAGCTTTCCTTCCATCAAACTAAGCGGCATGAAATTTCTTCCTAGCGTGTCTGAGACTATAAAATGGGAGGCGTGGCTGCAATAACTCCAAGTTTTAGTTTCTCCAGCAAGTGATTTAGGCTTCAACATTATGTTGTGACCACCTAATGGTATTAGTTTCCAACCAGAAATGGATCACGTGATTATGGATTGATTTTTCGTTTGCATTATAGCTATGCTATAGAGACACCATTGGTGAAGCATAGAGTTAGGCATAGTAAAACTCGGGTCCTACCAAAAATGGCAGGGTTGTTTGTATGCAAGATCAAGATACTCTAATAGAGCAGTCATGCAAACAGTCTCCAGTCTCTTTACTATTCTTTTCTCTTTAGTAAGCAAGTGGAATCCATAAACAGGCAGAATTGAAATATCAGGGTAAAAGTGCAATTGGAAAGAAACCTCAATAGTATCAGATTACTGGTTTGAATCCACATTATGAGTGCATGGCTATACCCAGAGGCAATATATATAGACAAGATTAGGTAATAAGAATAATTATATATGCTGCTAGAGTTTCAATTCACTACAATAGCTGCAGAGGAATTTCAAAAAGAAAATTAATATTGGTATGAATTGGCCACCTTGCACTATACTAAAAGGCACAACATACACTTTTGATTAATTAGCTATTAATATCTTCATATTAACTGTAGCTGTAAGTTTTGTATATTGTAATGATGTGTATAGGCCCTTCTAACACACTGCTAAGCAAACATTCGTCACACAAACTGGTGTCAAATTATAATGGTAGAAATATCAATCTATTGTGCAAAATTGTAATTTTCCTGTGCCTTATTTATACTCCCTGCATGGTGGAGGCTCTGCACAGTAATAAATAC